>NC_062521.1:4491227-4576227 GCF_022655615.1 Tachysurus fulvidraco | reverse complement strand
ACACACACACACACACACACAACAGACAGATGATCACACACAGTTCTATAATCTATAAAATGATTTATAAGGAAACCCAGTGGCCGTGTAGGACGCCTCAGTAGCACGTCCCGTCCAGCTGCTCTGTTAAATCACTAATCTGTTTCACGTTTAACACGTTTATTAACAGTAGAAAAAACAACAACACTCAGTTCTTCACACAAGCATGAAGACGCAAGTAAACAAGTGAACTACAGTAATGAAAGTTGAAAGATTTAAGGTTAAGTGACCTCAGCTGGATTGATGAAAGTCTTTGTAAAGGAAAGGAAAGTCTTTTCACTTTTTAGGGGATTGGGAAAAGAATATGAATTTACATTTATCAGTAAAAATAAATGTATACTTTTATTATAAAACAATTATGGATGGATGGATGGATGGATGGATGGATGGATGGATGGATGGATGGATAGATGATTGAATGGATGGATGGATGGATGGATGGATGGATGGATGATTGATTGATTGATTGAATGGATGGATGGATGGATGGATGGATGGATGGATGGATAGATAGATGATTGAATGAATGGATGGATGAATGCATGGATGGATGAATAAATGAGTGGATAGATAATTGGATGGATGATTGATTGATTGATTTGATTGTCTGATTGATTGAATGGGTGGATGGATGGATGGATGGATTGGTGGATGGATAATTAAATGAATGGATGGATGATTGAATGGATGGCTGAATGATTAAATGAATGGATGATTGATTAATTGTATGACTGGATAGTTGGATAGATGGATTGGTGGATGGATGATTAAATGGATGGATGGATAATTGAATGAATGGATAGATGATTGGATAGATAGGTGGATGGATGATTGAATAGATGGATGGATGGATGATTGAATGAACGAATAAAATGAAGCTGTAACAGAATTTTTTAAACATTAGTAATGAATTAGCCTCATGGTTGGTTGCACTCAGCGGGTCCGTCAGCTTGTTAGCCAGAATTAATTTGCGAAGGGGTGAAATGTATTTTTTTTTTTTTTCATTGTAGTTCCAGCGAATTTAAATTACCTGGTGTTTCCAGATGGCAGGAGTTGAAATAGACAGATTTGCATAAAAAAACACCTGGTGTTTGTTAATTTGTTTTTATTTTTTGTTAAGCCAGACGTAACAATTAAAATACATGCTATTGTAGAGACAATGCGGTTTTATTTCTTTATTCGGTGAAGTAAATAAATCAGATATTAGTCTGAGTATTTTGGCTATAAAGCCACGTTCCTCGTGGTCTTGCCACACTTGAAACAATAATGTTTTTTTTTTTGTTTTTGTTTTTTAACAATGATAAATGTTTATTTTCTCCGACATTGTCTCGCTGCTCTTGTCTGCCATGCCGCTATGAGCTTACTTTGACAGTTTGACAGCGACAGATATGACTGAGACCGGGGAATGAAGAATGAAAGCTGGGGAAAAGACAAAAGACAGAGGGAGGGAGAGAAAGATAGAGAGACTACATCTAGATTTCTTTATGATTCAAACGCTGATGAACTGAGACGCGTCCTGCCTTCCGACAAGCAGACTTTTTGAAACGGGGATTCATGATTGCCACGTTTCAGAAGTGTGTTTTTCATCTCACAGGGGTCGATTAATATGCACACAAGAACAACAACACTTTCTGCTGCAGAAACAAACCGATTGAATTTTATTTTTTGTAGACAAGGACCCGATGTTGCTGTCAAAGCTGCGAGCTCTTGACTTGGTGACATTTTCAGCGTGAGTTCTGTCTGTTTTCCCCATGACTCCGTCAATACGCTTGTCATGTAAACATTCCCTGACTTATTTAAGCCAGATTGAGCTCATGACGTGTCTGGTTGCTGTAAGACGACAGGTGATGATTGACTTCTGTATTTTGTCATACACTGTAAAGGATTAGCAGAGGCTTCAGAAAAATGCAACACGTTTAAAAATCTCTGACTTCGGGGCGCTTTACTGAGCTTAAGAATGCACCAGCATACTGTAAACATCTAACACAAAAACTTTTACTGATCTGGTTTACGACACATTTTCACCAGTTCAGACGTATACGGAAATTTCTGGCTTTGTTTTTTTCCCCCCTCTGTTTAAATTGTACATCGATTGGTCAATGTTTGCCTGGTCTATTAATCTCTCTGAAGACAATCTGACAAATCATTGATCGTAAGAGTATTTACACTGTTGATATTTCCTAAGTGTGTCCTAGCCGATGATGCCTTACGGCCGTGGGCTTGAATACACTGACTCCGGTGAGCTCTTAATGACGGCAGCAATTCAACACGAGTTCATTGCATCCTGGGTGTTTTTACTTATGAATGCTGACTCCTCCAAAGCTAAAGTTCAACTACAAGCATACAGTATGTTGCTACTAGATTCTTGAATTTCCTTTTTGTCTGTCTGTCTGTCTGTCTGTCTGTCTGTCTGTCTGTCTGTCTGTCTGTCTGTGTATCTGTCTGTCTATCTGTCTATCTATCTGTCTGTCTGTCTATCTATCTATCTATCTATCTATCTATCTATCTATCTATCTATCTGTCTGTCTGTCTGTCTGTCTGTCTGTCTGTCTGTCTGTCTGTCTGTCTGTCTGTCTATCTATCTATCTATCTATCTATCTATCTGTCTATCTGTCTATCTGTCTGTCTATCTATCTATCTATCTATCTATCTATCTATCTATCTATCTATCTATCTATACAGTATTTTCATAGGTATCTATCTGTCTGTCTGTCTATCTATCTATCTATCTATCTATCTATCTATCTATCTATCTATCTATCTATCTATCTATCTATCTGTCTGTCTGTCTGTCTGTCTGTCTGTCTGTCTGTCTATCTATCTATCTATCTATCTATCTATCTATCTATCTATCTATCTATACAGTATTTTCATAGGTATCTATCTGTCTGTCTGTCTGTCTGTCTGTCTGTCTGTCTATCTATCTATCTATCTATCTATCTATCTATCTATCTATCTATCTATCTATCTATCTATCTGTCTGTCTGTCTGTCTGTCTGTCTGTCTGTCTGTCTATCTATCTATCTATACAGTATTTTCATAGGTATCTATCTGTCTGTCTATCTATCTATCTATCTATCTATCTATCTATCTATCTATCTGTCTGTCTGTCTGTCTGTCTGTCTGTCCGTCCGTCCGTCCGTCCGTCCGTCCGTCCGTCCGTCCGTCCGTCCGTCCGTCCGTCCGTCCGTCCGTCCGTCCGTCCGTCCGTCCGTCCGTCCGTCCGTCCGTCCGTCCGTCCGTCCATCTATCTATCTATCTATCTATCTATCTATCTATCTATCTATCTATCTATCTATCTATCTATCTATCAGACTTTTCTTAGAGACAGAGAGAGACAGAGAGAGAAGACATTACTCCTGCTAGCTCATTTATATCAAGAAATGATCTAACCAAGCAATATCTAGGCCATCATTAGCCACGTTACGCCGTAGCAGCAATGCAAATAAGCAAACCAGAGGCAGCGAACGTGTCACGACTGATCGTCCACAAGCGTAGAAGTACTTTCCATTTTACATTTTCCCAATCTAATGCACACCTGCAGCTCCAGGGGTTGAGAAAGTGCTTTTAGCTTACAGATACCAATGTCTCTGATCCACACAATAGGCTCTTTGTATGAACACCTCTCCACTCTCTTCCCAGCATTCTCCTCTCTCATACAGAATGCTGTACTACTCGTGTCTAGTGCGTGATAGAGGGTCACTCTCACCCAGATGTTGTCATGACGAGAGCAGCGTTTTAGTGCTCTGCACTTCACGTCGCCGCTCCACTCCACTGAGAAACTTCCCCGAACAACACGCTTCATATCGGCGTACTCGCTTTACCGCAAAAGCCGTTCACACCGAAAGAATTCATAGGTTTTAATATCCATGCAAATTTTCTACTGATGTAACGGAAGCCTGCAATCATCAGACAATATGAACTAATTAGCGTTTTTGTGTTTCACAGAGATACCCCATAATGCGCCTGTAATGATTAGCGCTCTTTATGTTTTCTCAAACGAATTTCCGTACAGTTAACTTTGTAGGGATTTGACGTGGAAGTCGATATAAGAAAACGTTAAAGATTTGAAAGCGTTGCTGTTTTGTTTCGGTTTGTATTTGCGAGTATGTTTATAAGGGATTAATTACAGAAGCTAACATAGTCATAACGTAAGCTAACGTAAGAATTAAAGGCAGGGTCTCCGATTGTTGAGAAATGCTTCAGAAAACTGAGTTGGGCCGAATAATAAACAAAAATCAAAACAAACGAGTAGCCAATGAGCAGAAAGGGGCGGGGCTTGTATGCAATGGAGAGAGTGTTCAGTGCGCATGTGTGACATTAGCAGAAAGCGGTTGTAACATTGACATGGAGGATAAAAACAAAGAAAGAAAGATAAGAAAGGTTTACGATAAGGCAAGAAGTAGGACGTGTTAATATAGGATCAGCTTTCCAGCGCTGGAGAGAACTGAAGGAGCAGGAAGTTGGCCACATATTCACAGGTTGGAGTTTCCCGAGTCAATAACTCCTGAGCTAAACGCTGTTACTACACAAATAACACCTCTTTTCTATCGTAGTAATGTAGAGAGGCAGCTACAACCGCGTTTTGTGTAGTAACAGCGTTTAGCTCAGGAGTTATTGACTCGGGAAAATGTATGTGTGGGCGGAGCTATCGATACAGGGGTGGGACCCATTTGGGTTAGGGGCGTGTTTGTTTTGGTGATTTTATATGTCAACATTGGCTTTCAAACAACAGAGACCCTGCCTTTAATAAATAAGTCAAAGATTACACTTGTGTTTTTACTCGTATTATTTTTTATATATTTTGTATATTTTTATATATTTATTTATATATTTTGTATATATTTATTGAATTGTTATATCTGTATGTATATACGTATATACTTACTGGTACTATAAAAGATATTCATGACTTGCAGTGAAGTTGCCTGAACTTTGTAAAATCCCCAGAAATTACCTTAAAGAAGCTTGTAATTATCTAAGCTTGGCTTTTTTTTTCTAAGATGGAGATACCCACTGTGCATTTTATAAACATCACAATGAGAAGCCATATAAAATGATAAACCCATAATTAACAGCCAGTGTCAATCACGTTGCTTTTGTTGTTGACTGAGATTTTAAAGCATCCTGAGTCACGAGACACGATGGAAAAGCAGTCGGATCCTTTGTCCTTAACGTTTTCCTGATTCCACCGACATGATTTTACAGCTAAATAATTTCCCTTTCTTATTCCCACAGCATCCAATTGACAAAACAAAGCAATATTTAGTCAGTAATATAATTAACCACGTAATTTCATGTTAACCCTGATAACACCGATCAAGCCCGGAACCTCAAAACTACAATTTCCACCTCATTCCTTAATTCAGCGCCGGATTATTTTGTGCTTTGTTGATTTTTAATTGTGATGGTAATTGCTAAGAGAGGCATGAAAGTGCTTTGCTTATTGACTGAATGCTTCTGTGAATGGTAATAGATTAGCATTAGAAGAATATTTGAAACACATGAGCAAGTCTATTCTTTATTTTAATTCCTGATGATGGTTTAAAGCTGAGAAGGAAAACAGCACTCTGGGACGTACAGTAACCGATGCATGACGTTTGCCCTCTTTAATATTTGTGTAGGATCTTATTCTCAAAAATAAATAAATAAATAAATATATACGTTGAATACGTCCTTTAAAGCGACCGGTACCGGTCCGTGGACCAAATGGTACCGGGCCGCCCAAGGTACATTAAATTTTTCCATTTAATTTACTGTGGTGTATTTCTCTCGGGTTTGTGCGACTTTCCATGGACGAGAGGTTAACCGGGAGCTGAGAGACGTCACCTAAAGCCGCACCAATACCGCGCATGCGCAAAATATCATGATATCGGGCCGGGTTTAGGTGACGTCTGGAGCTGAGCAGCTGCAAGCGGCAGTGGTGTTGTAGCTTTGGTGTACGAAACAGACGTCGTAAGAAAGTTAGAAACTCTGCCGGTGTTCTGGATTAAAGTCATGGCGGAATATCCTGAGATTGTCACCACAGCACTTAAATCCCTATCGCCATTTCCGACATGCTATCTGTGTGAAGCGGGGTTTTCTGCAGTGACGGCAACCGAAACAAAACAGCGGAAAAGAAACAAGCTCAGGGTTCTCATTGATTTAGTGTTGTAGTGAGTTAAAATGGCATGTTTAAATACAATTAAGTAAAAATGATAAATTTTAATTTAATTGCATAGCCGCCCCCACCCCCAGCGGGCCGCGGTAAAATGATCAAACATTGACCGGTCCGTGGCAAAAAAATGGTTGGGGACCACTGCTTTAAAATATAAAATGAAAGGAGTTATTTTATGTACTTGGGAATCTTTGCCTCCTGAGAGTTCCTCTCGCTTATTTTGTTTGGTTTCACTAATACAGCTTGTGCAGTCTGAAGTCGAGATCTTGCCTTGATGTGCATTTGTTCCTTTGGTGGTTTCTCTCCCGGTGTGAAAGGCTCACAAAAACACATGCAAGTCTCTTGTGCAGCTAAGTCTCTGTTTTAATGCTACGATTGATGTATTCTGCAAAATCTCTACCTGTTGCTAAACTTTATGCTCGCTAGCTAGCGCTCTTCACCTCCGTATCGACCGAGGTTCTCGTACCCCTTGTTTTTCTGACACCGAGGCGATTGATCTAAAAGTCCATCCCGGAGTCTTGCTGCTGAGACATGATGATGCAGGATTCAGTATGTGTATCCCAGTCCTTCTCTGCAGGGTTTAAAGTGGAATCAGAGGACTGCAGTTCAGGACGATGCCTCGGCCTGATTTCTATTATTAATGGCTGTTGACTGTAGCCCACAGGCAGATGTCTGTACAGCCGGTTCCTCCTGCCTCCGTCTCGTCCTGTTGGACAGCTGGGGCAGAGAAAGAATCCTGTCTTTATGGGTTAGACTTGAGCCGATGTTCAGTCCTGAAAACCTGGGCATTATAGGATGGGGGAGGGGGGGGTGTTTGGTGGGGGGGGTGCTTAGGGTATTTAAGGGTTGACCATCTCAGGTAGACTTCAAATGATCTCCAAACCACAGCTTAAATATAATAATAATAATAATAATAATAATAATAATAATAATAATAATAATAATAATAATAATAATAATAATAATTTAATATTCATTTAAATTGAATAGAGGGCTTTATTTTTGTCACATATACATTATGAATTTCTTTCTTCGCATTTATCCCAACTTGAGGTTGGAGTCAGAGCACAGGGTCAGTCATGATACAGCACTACTGGAGCATAGAGGCTTAAAGGGCCTTACTTAAGGGCCCGACAGTGGGAGTTTAACAGAACACCTACTGTAGCATCTCTGGGAAATGTCAAGGTCCGTTTTATGGCGTAATAAGGAATCATATTGTGATCAATTATTTTATGAGAAACTTTTCGGAGATTATAATAAAATCAAATCTATAGAATTGTAATATTTTTTTAAAATATTTTATTATTACCAGCTAGTCTAAAAATTAATTAATCATCAAATTAATTATTCCTTTTTAAATGCATTTTTCTTGCTGTCGGCTTGTTAGGAAATGTCCCGATCAGTCCGTATGGTATGATATTTTAGTTTATTTATCTTTTTTCACCCAGATCACGTTACCGAGTCTGATCTCGCCTCTAGTTTTATAGCAGGTTTGATTGCGCTCTCGTCCTGTCTGTACAACACGATCTGTATTCAGAGCCCGTCCCATTTCTAGACCTTTTCACTTATAGAAAGTGTCCTTGACTCATCCTATGCGTTATTCGTGCTGATAGTGTTGAGGCGATGTCGAGGCACATTTTCCCCAGGGCTTTTTCTTACCTCGTCTAAATACGATGTTTTAGCCTAAGGTTCCCGAGAGACTAATTTCGCTCTGCGTCCTATGTTATCGTTACGTATCCTTTACTTGGATTCCTTCTATTCTTTATATAGTCTGTGTATTAATGTATGCAAATAGAATGCAGCGCTCCGAAGGAAAAATAAAGGCACGGCGATGAAGAAAAGGATGCCGGCTCCTTCGCACTAAACGCATTACGAGCAGAGCTGGCTTCATTTACATGATCGAGCTTCGCCGCATGGTTTTGTGCGTTTTAGCAGTTTATTTTACGTCGGCGCAAAAACCGCGCATCACCTGTGTATTCTTCAGAGTTTATTATTCGAGCACATCGACTTGTGGTTGCCACATGACGTGGTCATGGTGGAGGTTTAGCAGAGAGAGAAAGAGAGAGAGTTTATATGTACAGTACAGTATATAATGCGACTGCATCGATATGAATAATGCCGGCTGTGTGTTTACGAGTTCACACAGAGTTTAGCCTCGCATAAACAGACATGTGATGATGACACATCCTACTAACACGCTATAAAAGAAACACAATCACGTTCCTCTTGCAAAATAATAGTCTTCTCCTCCACCTCCTGCAAGTGACGGTCAAAGTCGTGAGTCAGAGTTGAAGGCCTTTACGAGGTGACTTATACGAGGTTCCTCACTGCCCTGAGCACTGAACTGCAGTAGATAAGTCAAATGGAAACACTTTGGAACAGGAAGGACTGGAAAAGTCATCTTCCATGGCTGTAAGGGCAGCTTGATCCCTGGGGCAAAGTACACTGCTAAAGTACAATACTGAAAAACACTCCACAACCCAGAACTGACCCTGAATGAAGAGTAGGGAGGTTACAGATGTGCATAAATCATCCTGTTTACTTCATAATGAATACGGTTCCGTCTAGAGGGTTTTATTTCGAGGAATGGCCGCCCGGTAAAAACCGCAGGGACTCGAGAGAGGTGAATAATGATCTGACTGTCAGTATCCCTTCACCTGTTTAAAATATTCACACGGCAAAATAAAGAAATAAAAGGCAAATAAATAAATAATAATATATATATATATATATATATATATATATATATATATATATATATATATATATATATATAAAAACATATAAAAAGGGGAAAATGCAGTCGTCAATAAAAATTGTAAAAGCTCTTTTATTATTTATTTGCTTGTTTTATTTTTTTATTAAGAGAAACTTAAAGGAACCGGCACGGTGTGACGAGATACAGTCGAGAAGCAGACATTTATTATTATTGTTTTTTATTTATTTATTTATTTTCCCCCCTTGGCTATTATTCTTTATGTGGAAATGATTGTCCGTTACCATCAGAGATACCCTCTGGCATGTGTGTTTTTAAAACTCTGATGTTTCGGAGTTATACAGCAATGTTTATTTCCCGTCCACCTCCCAGTTCCAAGTGTGTTATAATTCTTTATTATTACCTACAAACACACTCATAACTTCAGGCCAGGATGAAATACTCATATCCCGGCTTTTTGTGGTATTTTTTTTTTTTTTTTTTTAAATGCAACTCCCCGAACTAGGGGTAAAGTCTATAACTCCTGCACCCTTCATAGGCCCCGGCGTCGTATAGAAATAATGAAATAGAGCAATCTATCAGTCAACAGAGACTAGAGTATGATCAGAGAGAGAAAGAAAAGAGAAAATACTCCAGAAAGCAGAAAGAAGCCCCTTTAGAATGAATCACCTGTCAAGGTTTCTCAAAAGTTGCTTTTATGCAAACGTGTACACACTTGCCAGGGAACGGTTTATTGCGAGAGTGCATTATAAATGCATAGAATGGGAACAGGCAATCATCAGGACGTATCATCGTAGCTTACAAACGCGGGCAAATACTCAAGGAAATGAGAAATATTTGAATTTATTTGTTCCAGTCGGGGCGACGGTGATATTTTGTCAGCACTCTCTTATGATCGTAGATTATAGGAACGTTGGTGGTGACGGGGTGATTTTTTTTTTCCTCTTTAAGAAACATTCTTATCATCTATAATACATTCGTTCACTGTTTATACGTTTAGGTGTCGATGTATACGTGAGCGTAGTCAGGTGTACGTACAGTAACACAACACCGCAGTGAACGCTTTCTATAATCCAAGGCCGATGATAAGCAGATATTTAAATCGGAGAATCTCTGACAAAGAAAATATTTGTTGGTGAGATGATGTTTTTTGTTAAGAGATGTTAGTTGTTTTTAAAAATTCTAGGCTTTGTTTTTGTCACATATACATTACAGGACAGTGAAAATTCTTTCTTCACATATCAGAACTATTGGAGGTCAGATACAGCACCTCTGGAGCCGTGAGGGTTAAGGGCCTTGCTCGAGGGCCAAACTATGGGCGTCGGAAGCAAATAAACAGTGGGTGTGTCCTGTCCCACCCACATATAATGGTTCTGACGCCCATGGTTTTCAGGAAGCAGGAGCGTGGTCAATGCTGTAGGTAAAACCTGGAATGGAGTTTAATTTATTAGGGCATTTCTCAAGCAGAATGGATTCGACTGGTGACACTCTGACATTTGTATCTTGGTGGTGGTGGGGTTTCAACCCAGATCCTCCAATCAACAGCCCAGAGCCTTAACCACTTGATCCACCACTGACCCTGAGATTATAATATGAGATGAAATAAGTATATAATAAGAATGTAATAAGAGCTAAAATATTCAAATGGATCGCAAATCATCATTTCTATAAGAGAGATAATGATGCCTTTGCCTAAATGTCATCACTCGTAAAATGCCTGATGCATCGGTAATAAACTATCACCTCTTACCTTTAACTGAAGATTAGCTTTAGCTCCATCATCTTACACATATGTAGCTATAGATATTACTCATCAATTAGCTGGTTGGCTAATGTGGTGTACATGCCACACACACACACACACACACACACACACCATTCGTAGCTCGGCCGGTCGAAAAGCCCCTAATTCCCGAGCTCCCCCTTCCCACAGTATTTGGAATCTCCCAGTAATATTACGTCAAGGCTTCTACGGTCCTGTGTTGATTCCTTACCTATCAGCTCTAAACCTCTGAAGCATTCTGCAGAACGTGTGAATGCAGCATGCATTGTAAGTAGCAGTGTTTTGTACAGTCGAATGCCACAATCAAACTCGGCCACCTCGGCTCAGGGTTGCTCTGATGTTTTATTTATAATATTTTGTCGTGAGATTTTATCCTTCTTGAGTAAGCGTTCATGCCAGTGATAATGGCACTGCTTTCACTTTTATGAATTCACCCACAGCCCTGTCCGGTGCCTGCACACACACACTAATTGGTGTGTTGCCGGCTCCAGTGGTCCGTCACCTCATGCATTTTTCATAGAAAGCAACGGGCACATTATGGCCACATTGTGCAAGGCTGATCCAGTCCGGCTGGTGTAGGGAGAGACAATATTTCACAGAGTTACAGCCTCATTAAGGTCCACACCAGCATCTAGAACACACACAGCTGAAAAAGTGCTTCTTTAAGCATGGCTGATGCTATGCCTATAGCATAAATAATTATTTCAGACGGCATTGCCCTATCTTGTTTTCATTACCTGGTATAAATGTTGTAGTGTTTTTGACAGAATGTGGGCTCAGAGTTTCCAACGTGCAACTTCAGCACAATGATGTATACTGTATATGCTTCTGAGACTTAAAATTGTACATTCATATCCTACGTATATTTATTTAAACACACATTTCTGTTTTTCTGTCTTTGTCAGGTATTTACACTGACATAATTGTGACTAGGGATGCTTCGGTTCTTGTCAGAACTAATAACAAAATGGAAAAAAGTTACGAGCAGCGATTAAGGGGGCCAAGCACTTTGTGGCCCTATTCTGAAAGAAGACCAGAAAAAAGTTTTGGGGACTGTCAGCAGAAATCTGAAGAGCTGACATATCACTTTGCTTCCGTTCAGTAGCTCACTCGTGTTGTAAATAAATTAAAAAAATGCAAAAGGTTGGTTGGTTTAGGTCAAATATAGGTCATGTAGCTGAATAGACCTGTTAAGTTAAGTGTGTTCTCATTTCCTGTTTTGATGAACTGAGAAACAAGTTTTGTTTGCGTTGGCTTCATGATACTGTCATCTAGAGGTCTTCACGGGTCCACTTAGATCCGAAAACCCGAGGTCCGACCGCGTGTGCCTCGGACACGGGTCAGGTATAATAATAGCGGCATCGGGTCTCGGGTAATTTAAAATTCATGTGTTTTTACCGAACGGACCCGAGAAGACCTGAACTACTGTATATCGCGTGTGTGCATCGACTCGAGACCTTTTCCAACCTCTCCTCTGTTTGCCAAGACCGCTTGCGACATGTGACTGGTGACGTGTGGCTGGCGGTAAGCTAATTTTCGTTGAAACAGACCTGTCAATCAATTTTGAATCCACTCTGTAGTGGTTACTTTAGTGTAGACTTATGCAACATTCGGGTCCAGTCAGGTTAAAAACAATTGCCAACCGGTCGGGTCGGGTTTGTCTCCGGTCGGGTCTTACTTAAAAAATATATATATATATATATATATATATATATATATATATATATATGCACGTCGGGTTCGGGTGATTCAGGTCACTTCGGGTCGGGTACATTTCTTTAGACCCGAGAAGACCTCTACTGTCATCTAAATTACCTGATGATTGGACTACATTTGTAGGCGTGTATAAGAAGTAGGAGTTTTCGTTAATATCAGCACTTATTAGGTGCTAAGAGACTTTTGCTAAGAATTTATCGAAAGAAAATCTGAGTCTTTTTTTTTTCTCACACAAAGTTGGTGATACTTGGACAGAATATGAACAACAACAACGTGATCGCACATCGATGCACGAGTGACATCCAATAACGCCACAAGACGTTTTGGGTTGCGTGTGTTGTGTTACGTTAGGAGCTGCTGTTGTGGCAATTTTTATTACTTGTAATCTGCTTAGCTGAGGTTTCTGTCATTAATTAGAGAATACATCCTGATTGCTGTCGTCTCATTTCCTGCGTATGTGAGTTAATGAGCATGGGATTGGATTGTTGCATGAGCCAAATATCACCATTGATGATGACTCGCTAATTTTTCATATCGTTAATGTAGCTAACTAATTAACTCGTGTAACGACTAGACGAAACATGACATCAGCAGAATTTGAGCACTTTGTGTCTTTAATGTTCAAATAAATAATAAATAGGTTTTTTTGCAGGGTTATTTGACACTATTATGAGGACATGTTGCCCATTTTAGATCTCCCTAAACACACACACACTCCGTCCCACAGAAGTGCACTTAAATGTCCCACAATATGGTGCTTTTAAATAAGACGCTTTCCTTCATTTCCCTCATCTTTCCCAGTGGCACATTTCAATTATCCATATTTAACAGGATTTAATATTTGAATGCACAAATGCCTATTTGATGTGGGGAAGTCAAATTAATGAGTCACGACATTATCAATCTTTAATAGGCCTTAAAGTGAGATTTATGGTCGTTTCAGCTTTAGACGGATCGCGCTGTCGGATGTGTCACGCTCTTATTTATGAAAGCTCTTAGTATTTTTCCAGAGCAATACGATTTCGTCTAGCAGTTATTTGTGTGTTTTGTTTTTCCTGAAAATCTCTTGTTTGCCGAGATAGAAAGACGTGACTGGAAGTCTCCGGAATATTTCTGACAGGCTGCTTTTGGCTTGTGAATTGATATGTAATGTGGTGGGAGCACATCAAATATTGGCAGTGGTTTTATTCATAAGAACGGTGATTATGCAATGAGAAAAGCTCGCCCTTTTACCTCCTCTCTCTCCCACACGCAGCCTCTTTGTTTGTCTTCTCACTCTCTCTCTCTCTCACTCACTCTCTTTCTCTTTCTCTCCATTTACCCAACCAGTAGAGAAGAAATCGTCCCTGTAATGTCTCACTAAATAATGCAAACACACGCTCTTTCTGACCAACATCTAATCCGTATACGAGCCTCAGACACGCAGGCCGGTGTGTGTGAGTTTATTTTGACTAGCCGTCACCATATTTTTATTAATCATACCTCCACTCCCACTGGCAAGGCCATTGTTATTCAGTCACACGAGTCTCTCGGCTTTCCGGAGGTCTCCGGCAGCCGCCGATGTCAACTTAGCGAGGTTTACAAGCACTAAACACGAACGCCTCTGGCAAGTCGGCCTGGTTACATCACTATTCCGCCCACCTTAAGCCACCCTGAGGAACGAAGCAGAAAGACTTGTGTTATTTCTCTGATGGATCAATGCTTAACTTCTCTTATTCACCTGTCATCACTCCTATGATTCTATTAAACTCATATGTCTTATTCTGGCTGCATCTGCAAAGCTAGCGACGACTTACACGCCAAAACATCGCCATGCGAAGGAGAAACGCGGCCTGAACCAATACGAGCGCGGTCTAAGAACGGACACGACAAAAGAATCATAATTGATTTTCTATCTGCAGCACCGTTTCATTAACGGACCAGATTTTAGGACAGTCTGACTCATTTAAATAGCCCCTATTGTCCCATTGTGAAGACAAATGACATTGCTGTTTGCGGGGCATGCTAATATTTCAGCACAGTTTGCTGTAGAAGCTAAAGCATTCCTATCAGTGTGTAATAGGCTTCTGGATCTGCCTGATACCAAGAACCGAGTTCCATTTAGACTGAGTAACTCTCTCTCTCTCTCTCTCTCTCTCTCTCTCTCTCTCTCTCTCTCTCTCTCTCTCTCTCTTGCTCTCTGTTTACACATTTATTCTTAAAAAAATAATAATACTGTACATTTCTGACTTGTATTTATTTTTTCTTGAAATGAGCGAATCTACAAGATGAAGTTAACCAGCTTTCGACTGCATTAAGGGCATCACAATTATTTACCGAAAGTTTTAAACCGATAATTATGCTTTCGGTCTGTCCGATAGCTAACAGGAATGTACTACATCCAGGGGCGGTTCTAGAGGTGGGGCCACGTGGGCCCTGGCCCCTGCTGAAATCTGATTGGCCCTTGATTGGCCCCCGTTCCATCAATCGTCGACGAGAAGGGCAACCGGAGAATTTTTCACAACGATCACAGATGCAATTCCACCCCCAAACACTTGGCGGCACTCGAGCGTTTGAAAAAGGAACGACTGCCGAAATGTATTTGCACCGTACTGAATAAATTATTTTGTGTGCTTGAATGTACCCTGTACTTGGCCCCTGAATGTAACATGTGGCCCCTTAATGGCCCCTGTTACAGAACAATCCTAGAACCGCCACTGACTACATCACTAAAAAAAAATCTGAATATCATTGAAGATTTTGGTGAGAAAAAAAAATTCCCTTGATCATTCTGGTGATTCCCAGATATCCAGTGGGAATAAAATGTACACTTTCATAATCAATATTAAAAAGGGACTTTTTAATATTGACACAGATGTTTGTTCTTTTCTTTCGCAGATGTGATCCACACTGTTGGCCCCATTGCTAGAGGAAACGTGGGCCAGGTCCAAAGAGAAGATCTCATGTCCTGCTACAAGAGCTCCCTGAAGCTGATGGAGGAGTACAGCTTGCGCTCTGTGGTAAGTGCCGTAAGATCTCAAACGTTTATCCGCCTCCGTCTTACACTCTGACCCATCCATGAGCAAGACATCAAGAAGGAATGACTAACTGTTTGAACGTGTCGATGAGGGACATTAGTTAGTGATGAGTGATGATGTGTGTTCTTGTGCTACTGGGATGAATTGAGTGAAATGACAGTATTCGTTCTAATAAGCTTTCTAGGAAAAAAAACTATCAATCAAACAATGAATAAAAGTTCTTCTTTTATATATTAACATATAAACCTTTGCCTATTTTTTACTTTCTTTTCTTTTAACATATAGACACAAAGAAAAAGTTTATTTCTCATGAGCAGTTGCAAGAGCTTTAAACAAGAACATCGAATGAATGAAAGAAAAGAATTCACCTGTAGGTTAAAAACGTCAGTCCTCGTATCTTATACATGGTTGAAATTATAAGCTATATTCTGACTGAATGGATTATAAGCATCTAAAAAAAAATAATAGAAATCCAAGTACAAGGTCTTGAACTCGTTCTTTGTTATCGGCAGACGTCGCACGTTGCTTTCTGCGGTCGTTATTTTCCGACACACTTTATCTTCTCAAGAGGTTTCCTTTTAAAGCTTTTCAAAATTAATACGCTTGAACAACAGGACAATAAAACATGCTGAGCCACTCTCGTTTATCCAGAGACCCTGGAGTGGCCTTTTTTTATGACTAAAATTCTACTATTACAAGTTGTTACTTACATCCACAATTCCTCATTTATTCTGAAATGAACTATTAGTGTTCGATACACAGTATTTCCTCCATACAGGATTGTTCAGCAAGAGTTTAGGGTTGTCCGGTGAATAGCGTCTTCTTTCTGAGCTTCATTTCGATTTAGCGGGACGGCCGCCGTTAGTTTGTTGTCGTAACTCGTTCTTTCTTTTTCTTTTTTTTTTTATGTTTTTGATGGCGCTCAGCAGTATGTAAGGACTTTTCCGGAATTTGCTCTGGAATTTCTTTGGCTTTGACAATGCAGTTTGTGTAGGAACTTTCTCTCTCTGGTCTTCCAGGAACTATGTTACAGTACGCTCATGTGACTCTTGTACAGTAACGTGACCGATACTGTACTTGTACATTACTTTCTTTCACATTGTGAAAATTGTGAATCGGTGTCTTTTCCCCCAAAATCCCCAATATAACTGTCATAGGTGCAACGAAGAGCAGAGAAAGTGTTTATAAGCAATAAACTCGGGTCATTTTTCACCTCGCTAGGCTTCCAGACGGTCGAGCCCCGATGCCTTAATGAATCTGGCGAAAGACCAGAATGTTTGGCCTGGAAGAAATGGCGTCAGAAGCCACGCTGCTCCAGCTGCCGGCCCTGTCTCCACCATCTGCTCCACATAACTTATGAATCTGCTTTAATCCATAGTGGCCACAGCCTGAAAGAACGTTCCAAAATCCCAATGCTGGTTCCCTGAGACCCAGCACCGGCACAGATCATTGACTATTCCCAGCAATTAGCAATGATGCTGCCACCTCAGATGGATGGCTCACTAGTTCTGGCACTTGAATAAGTGTAGTCTCATCGTTGTCCACTGGTGTCTACTCAGCCCCCTACCAGTATTGAAAGAGCAAGTTAATTTGCGAGCCCAAATAGCTGCTTCAGTAGCCGTGACTAAATCCTGATTAGCGGCTGTAGTTAACTTGCTGTTGTCAGACAGACCACACAGGAATGACGGGTTAGACCTGACGTGTACGCTAACTTCCCAAACCCTCCAGATTCCTCCAAGCTCTCATTAAATGGAATCGGAGAGTCACAGGAAAGGGGCCACATACCCGGCTCCTGTTTTTCTTCCTCTCTCCAGCGCCTCCTCCAGTTCCCTTCTCTTCTGCAGCTGCATTCCTGCACATTTATTTCATTTGCCACTTTCATTTATTTATTTAGTAATTCACATATTGATGAGAAACAGGGCTGTGCTTTCACAGAGAGAGAGAGAGAGAGAGAGAGAGAGAGAGAGAGAGAGAGAGAGAGAGAGAGAGAGAGGGCAGGTCTGCTTTGGTGGGACGTGTTTGGACAGCTGGTCCTGATTGAAAGAGCCCCTGTGGATGACTGGACATTGTCTGATGAGCTCTGTTCCTCTACACTGTACCTCGTGTTTCAGTGAAAATCTATTTATTTTCATCCAATACGCATATGCTGTGAAATTCCCTACTGCTGCCCCATTCAGCCTTGCTGCTGAGCTTCTTTCATTACCCCTGTGGTGTTCTTTGGCCCAGGAGCAGCTCATGCTGACTAGCTGCGGAAGGTTCCAGGGAAGCCGGATAGCGGATTAGCGCTAAGCTTATTGGACAGTGCAGAACGAAGGAGGCTCCTTACCAATGAGGCATGCTTAAAAGGAGAAAGCGGTGGGGTAAGAGAGTCGGATTTGGTTTCAGAGCGAGCAGAGATACAACGGCACCTATAGCGGAGATCTCCGAGCATTATGACGGGATTTCATTGAAAACAAAAGCATTAACCGTAAAAATAAACTTGAGCGATAAAAGACGGGGGACGAGCTAGCTGTATAATCTCGTGGCTGGAGAGTCGAATGCTTTCTCCATCAGGCAGCGAGAGCTGGAACACATGCTACAGCCCAAGTGCACCACATGACTAAATTCCTCTCGATTATGTCAGGAGATATATGAGCTTATTTTTTATACAGTGTGAGAATCCTGATTATATTTGGGTGTCGGAATGCACATTTGGGTGCTTATACGTCGATCCCATCCATATGACACGGCTTCAAACTTAATGGTCACTTTTTTTTTTTTCCTTTTCTTTCCCGTTTCTCTTTTTCTTATTTAATGTGCTTATCTTCATGGACATTTAGTTAAACCATTCCACAGGGAATTTTTCGAATGTATTTAACTAATGTATTCTCTAGGGTTTTACTTTCTAATTTATTGCAGCTAAATGCTGCTTTTTTTTTTTCCGGCAATGGGAATTATCCGTTAAGGATGAAAAGGAGGGAAGCGCTCAAGCGGGAGGTAGGTGTACTCATGCAGATGGGGATGAGTAATGTTATGTGAAGACAGATACCATATCCCACATTAGTTTAGCACATCACTTGTGCATGCTCAGCTGGAACCGTTGGCTAGGAAACTGGATGAAGGATGGGCTTCATCTAGAGAATTGATGAGTTCCCTGAGCCAAGAAACAAGGCGTTTAACCTCCCAACTGCAGTTCAACACTTTTTAGAGGAGCAGGAAGAGACAGCTAACGTGCTCTCTTTGTCTCTGTCCAATCTGGGCATTTGCCCATTGCACTATATTAGGAATGGGAAAAGATCATGCTATGAAATTTTGTTTCTAGTATGGATCAGGTATCGTTATTGATTTTCTGCCATATATATATATATATATATATATATATATATATATATGGGGGCACGGTGGCTTAGTGGGTAGCACGTTTGCCTCACACCTCCAGGGTCGGGGTTCGATTCCTGCCTCCGCCTCGTGTGTGCGGAGTTTGCATGTTCTCCCCGTGCCTCGGGGGTTTCCTCCGAGTACTCCGGTTTCCTCCCCCGGTCCAAAGACATGCATGGTAGGTTGATTGGCATCTCTGGAAAATTGTCCATAGTGAGTGAATGAGAAGTGTGTGTGAGTGAGTGTGTGTGTGTGCCCTGCGATGGGTTGGCACTCCGTCCAGGGTGTATCCTGCTTTGATGCCCGATGACGCCTGAGATAGGCACAGGCTCCCCGTGACCCGAGGTACTTCGGATAAAGCGGTAGAAAGTGAAAGTGATATATATATTTACATCGTTTGCATATTTTAATGCACATAAAAATACAAAGATCAGATGTATCAGTGCAGTCCAGCCCAGCTACTCATTCCTTCTCTCGCAGAATCCCTCGAGACATGTACACACTCATTCCCATGTGCTTATTTGCTCTGTGGCCAAGTGGGCAGCGTGTCACGGTGCCCCACAAGTCTCGCTTGGTAATCGGCAGCGGGAAGCAAGTTCCAGAACATCAGCTCAGGGAATAGACCACAGCCAAGCTCTAGTGGGTTTGCCATGTGTCCACCGAGCTGTAGAACAGTCTTCAAAAAAAAAAAAAAAAAAAAACCCAGTGCCTCCAGGGCCTCTGGCTTGCTCAGAATATATAATAAATTCCCAAACACAATGGCATTTTCTTTGGGCGAGATACTGCTGCTAGATGCTTAAACATGTAGGAAATACACTAGAAGAAATTTCATCGGTTGATTTGACTAGCATATGTGGTTAGCACCCGTGCTTCGGGTTCTACCTCCTTCAGAACAACGGGTGTGTGAGTGTGTGCACCAGTCCAGGGAGTCTCCTGTGTAGGATAAGCGCTAAGGCGGATGGTTGGATGGATGGATGGATGGATGGCTGGCTTTAGCTTTTAATAGGCTCAGATTGAAACTAACTTTTGACAGTTATGGGTCTGGATATGGTAAAGAAAAAAACTGCTTTAACCCATTGTCAAAATTTGTTGCCGCTAGAATCGAAGTCTCGTTATAGTTTAGTGGATGTAGCTTCTATTATCGTCTATTGAAAAAAAAAAAAAAGAACGTCAAGAACGTACATTCTTTCTCTTACTTGGATGAAAGGAATGACTTTCTTTGAAGATGACTTCAAAAAGCAAATACCTACAGTAATGGAGGGCAAATATCTTAAGGAGAGACGTGAAGAGATGATGCCAAGTTGGCATTCGCACACACTGACTTACTGAAGGTGTCGACTTCATAGAGCTCTGACTCCCAGAGTGCACATTTGTAACGGAAGATCAAGCAGAATGAATGCCCCAAGATATCAACGCTGGTGTGTGGGAACAAGTGGCCTGTCTTAGTTTTACTCATGCATGCATTTGGAACTGGTCAGGTCAGTCCAGTCCACTCCCTAGAGCCCTTAATGTTGCAGTTTAAGGACACTGAGGGAGTCAGGGACCTCGCGTGCCTTCAGGGATGACCTGAAGGGGAAAGAGTGGAGCTGGATCGGTTTCCTGTCTATATTAATCAGCCTGCTTTTATTCCCCCTACAAAACCTTAAAATAATCCATTCTGAGTGAGGACACAGCCATCTGGAATCCATTCAACGTTCTGTGGTGGATTTCTTTCTCCCTTCCCATCCTTGAAGCTCAGAATACTGTACGTCCCGTCCTTCTGACGGGTAACAAAGAAAAGACGTCAACGTTTATCCAAAACATCATCAACTTATTTGTGTGATTTTGTTTTCTTGTTATTCCTCCCTAAAGTGAATAAGATCACGAAAGCCATGGAAATGCGAGAAACCTATTTTGCAGTACAATGTGGACATTTATCGGTACGGAGTAACTAATGCGGGGGGGAAAAATCTGACGCGGTTAAATGTTCAGAAATGTTCTGACAATCAGTGTGTACCTGCAAATGACGAATAAATGGTGAATTGTTGTGCTTTGTAACAGTATAATGTGCTAGGTTAACTTTATAGTGTCTGATTTCTTTTGCTTCTCTTTCATGACTTTATTAGCGTTTAAAAAAAAAAAAAAACCATTAGTCCAACTTTCTACTTCGAGTTCAAGGTGTAGTCTGGAAAGACTTTTTACACCTGGTGACTTCATGTGTTGTCGCTGATCCGATAGCTATCTGATTTGTTAAAACTGTTCCATTTACATTAGGCCACATAAATGCGTCTCGGCGAATCGGATATCGATACGATCTTTCTACTCCCGCCCAAAATGCTAATATATTTGACCTCATTTCCGGGGTAATTCAAATGGAGCACGCTTTGGTGTATGTGGTTTTCAGAGTGCAATCAAAAAGAAGGCGAAAAAATTGGTTACGACGGTTATGCTACAAAAAACAGCATTTACATTTATTTGTTTCTGGCGCGATGCACGACTCGCGAGTCATCTGTGATTGACGTACTTCCGTTTGGGAGGAGTGTAGCGCTGACGTATGTGGCTTCAACAACCACATGCATTTACACCTGTCCAGTTTCATCTGAACTGCGTCCCAGACCACCTCCTGAAGGGGTTTGAGCGATATTTATATCCGTCTCGAAAGCGTTTCTGAGGGCATTTAGACCTGGTCTTTTTACCATCGGATAGCTATCTGATCACAGAAAACACAGGAAGTGACCAGGTGTAAAAACCCCCTCCAGACGTGTTCCGATCAATCAGACCAGCTCCGGCTCACCTCAGCGTGGGGATTGTGAAGGACAAACTGTTCAGATCAGTACATATTATTTTTTTTAATGCAAAGAAGCAAACACGGCCTCTGCAAAGTATTTTCCACAAATGCTAACACACCATTATTTTCTGAACTATTTCATTATTTAAATAAAGGGCTTCTAGACCAGAACCAGAAAGTTACACTCTATGATAGATTGGCAGCTGGGAAACTTTCCATTCTCCTTTCAGAAATTTACAAGCACTCTTCCTTGCAGAATGTTTATAGTTCTGAGATATTCTTAGGCCATCTCGAATTTACGGCTCGTTTTAAGATCTACCCAAACATTTCCGATGATGTTAATGTCAAGGGACCTTGAGGGTCTTTCCAAAAGCTTCAGCATTGCATTTCTTGAAGTAGTCCACAGTAGATATTTTAGTATTTCTTGCATCACTGCCCTGCGGGTAGAAGCTTTTCAGCTGTAGTTACTCGACTGACTCGGTAACATTTGTTTCCAGAATTTGCTGATGTTTACTGGAATCCATTTTTTTCCAACTACCTGTGTAATCTTTCTTGTGCTTCTGGCTGCCACAAAGCCCCAGAGAATAATATACCCAGGTACACACAAGTCTCCATACATGGGGGAAATTTAAAAAGAGTTTTTAAAAAGTAAAATGCTTTCCAAGATTTTTTTTTTTTAATTTTTGAATAGCATATCTAAAAAAAATCATGTTCGGGAAGCTGTCGCAAGGTCGCGCCGGGCATTTCATTCGATTTAATTGCCCGCGTGTACGGCAGATGTGTTAATACGAGTTCATCACGAGTGGGAGAGACGGTGCCGTGTGTTTACAAAGAAACGGCAATGTAAATGTGTTGTATATTAACTTTTTGCTAAGAAAAAAAAATCAGAATTTAATTTCTCGTACGTTTGAAGATTTTTGGGATGTAGATCCATATCTGTTTTTTATTTTATATATATATATATAATATATATGGGGCATTTATTATATATTTGGGGCAGTGGTGGTTCAACTGGTTAAGGCTCTGGGTTGTTGATCACAGCCAAGCTGCCACTGCTGGGCCCTTGAGCAAGGCCCTCAACCATCCCTGTTCCAGGGGCGCTGTATCATAGCTGCCCATGCACTCTGACCCCAACCTCCTCAGTTGGGGTATGTGAAGAAAAGAATTCCACTGTGCTGTAATGTATATGTGGCGATAATAAAGGCTTTCATGCCCCCCGTTCTATCTGTACTCAGCAGCTGGTACGCACATCCTTCTTACATACTGTACCTTTGACGATCGTGGTCAGTAAGTTCCTTCCTCACTTCATCAGTCCACAGCTCTTGCATTTGTTTTGCGAAGATATTTAGCAAGTAAGGTTTGTTCTGATGAATCTTCCATGCAGAACATGGTCCACCTCTCCTGTGTCAGCTAAAACTGTCTGCAGATCCCATGTTTGTGTTCGTAGCCAGCATACACACGGCTCTATCTGGGAATTTTCTCGCTCTTCCGTCTTCTTATAGTCTTCCGTCGTTTTGTGGGTTTATCAGTTACCTTCATTTCAGATCGTCGGTCAGCTGTTTAGCACAATGTTTGAATTATTGACCTGAGTAACAAAACAAAACGTAAGAACTGAATTAAAGCCTAACGAGGTCATTAAATTCTAATACTTTTGTGTTTAGATTTTTTGCAGATATTTTTAAATAATAATTAAAATAATAATAATAATAAATAGGGGGGCACGGTGGCTTAGTAGTTAGCACCTCCAGGGTTGGGGGTTCGATTCCCGCCTCCACCTTGTGTATGTGGAGTTTGCATGTTCTACCCGTGCCTCGGGGGTTTCCTCAGGGTACTCCGGTTTCCTCCCCCTGGTCCAAAGACATGCATGGTAGGTTGATTGGCATCTCTGGAAAATTGTCCGTAGTGTGTGAGTGAATGAGAGTGTGTGTGTGCCCTGTGATGGGTTGGTACTCCGTCCAGGGTGTATCCTGCCTCGATGCCCGATGACGCCTGAGATAGGCACAGGCTCCCCGTGACCGAGAAGTTCGGATAAGCGGTAGAACATGAATGAATGAATGAATAATAATAAATAATCCAATTATTATTTGCTCTGGAGTATTTGACATTTTTTTATTGGTGCACATCACTGCACATTCAGCTCTTTGCAAGTGTTATGATATTTTGAATATCAGTGCCTGCTGAATGACTAAATGTAGGAGAGATTTTAGGTGAGAACTTAACATGGTCCTAATGGTTTCCATGACACTGGGGGTGGAACGATAAAACCCACACGGCTTTGCGAAGTGCCATCAGAGTCAGAGACTGGAGTGCTGGAACTTTTTGTTCTAGGTCAGAGCTCGAATGCGAGAGAGCTCTAATGTCGTCTGTGGCTTTGCAAAAAATAAACAGGGACTCAGAGACGGAGAAAAATACAGTACAGTAGCGTCTGCGTAGAAAATGTTCCTTTTATCTGTTAAGTTCTCAAGCTGTTCCCGGTTTTCTCAAACGTTACGGATCGTGTGATTATCCCGAGAAGGCTGCGCGGTCGACCTCATGTGCATCATTGGTGGCCATGTTTTCTTTTATTACATCGTAACTCAGAAATGATTGTTTTCTAACCTTGAAAAGCTTTAATGCTCTGCAGGGTTTAAAAACATCCGAAACATTATTCTATTACACCTATAAGAAGAAAGTAGCTCTTCGGTGGTGGGGGATACATCAAATGCTGCAATATAATGTAATGATGGAGGTGTAGCGTTCCTCGTTATTACCGTATACCTGCTGTTTTTAAAGCTGGTACGCCGCGTGAAAGACGTAAACGGTGTAGCCCGACTGTCAGGCTGAGGCAGACGAAGTAAACAGGAGTCGCAGCAAAATAACAGTCATGTGATTTTCATATTTCAGGCTGGAATCGCGGAGTTTATCGCTAGGTAGGAGAGCGTCTCGCCGCCTGACGTTTGGTCGTGTGAGGGTGAGATGACACCTGCACACTTTTCCAGGAAACTGTCAGAGAATCTGAGGACGTGTTGTACTAATTCTTTTGTAACAATCAGCTAAATCTCATGCTAATTTATGCACGGCATGCCGCGAAAACTCATCAGGTGTCTCTGCTGCTGAATTTGAACTGAATCAAACTAAATACAAACTGTTTTTAAGGTTGAGAAACAGATTTATTTATTTATTTATTTATTTATTTATTTATTTGCGAATAAAGAAAACAAATCCAGAGCGACATAGATTTTTATCTCATTTTATACTATTGTGAAATGAAGTTCCACAGTGACGATGTCAGAGAGCGCTGATACGTAACCACCCTTAATAAACGCCATCGATCCTTAACGTCACTTTATCGAGTGATTAATGCATGTTTACGTCCTTAATACAGATCGAATCGTTTTCCTCGGCCGTGCCCCATTCGCTCGTCGTCAGAGTCACGGGACGGACAGAACGGCGCTCCACGTGATCGGTCACGGAGCTGTGAAGTAAAGCGTGCGATTTAAAGCTAACCATAATGAGGTGGCTACAGCGAGATATACTTTCGCCAGTTTGTAATTGCGGATTAGTGAACTGATACACGTTTTTTTATTTATTTTTTTTATTTTTTATTTTTTGCTTGTTGCCATGTTCATGTGTAAATACAGTGAATGTCCTCATTAGTTTCCGAACAAGCCGTTTTTCTGCTAGTGTGTCCTGCGTTTCTGTGTGATTTTTCTAGGATGCTAATAGCCACATAAGGACGACTACAGTATAAACACGTGAGAGGGTAATTACAGACCACGTCATCGCTTACCATCGTTTTGTTTTTTTTCTATTTTATCTGATCAGGAACATGAGCAACGTTCTGTTTAAGGCACTGTTCGGTTTTGAACATTGACCGTTTTGAACATTGACTGTAAAAGTAAAACAGGATGTTTACATTGCACGACATTTAATTTCGACTATTTATTACACAGGAGTTTAGTTCAGTCTGAAAATGTTGCGCCGTATAGCAAGAAACCGCATTTCTCAGAAGCTCCTGGGGTGTAATCATGGCTGATTAGGGATGAAGAGAGACTAACTTACGTGGGGCGTCTTGGAGACAATTCGGCGTTGATTACAATCCTCAGGATGCCGTCTGCCGTCCACGAACAAATCCCCACATCCGAGTAAACTTTTATTTATATATGTCTTTTAATTTTTAATAAACGTATGGTGGACAATAGGCTAAGAAGGTTCTGGAAGAAGTAAATAAAACTCAATGAAGAGTTTAGTCGGTTTACAGAGTGTGTAACTTCATTGTTTGTTCCTAAGGAATAGAAACATGACGATGCCTCAATACCGTGTTGGTGTGACGTGACGTTGTGACGTCATCGGTGGTCTTTTGTGTTGGGTCTACAAAATTGTGCTGACCTGTTAGTTCCTCAGGAGCTCTTCTTTGCTTAATTCTACTCAAGTACAAACTGTTGTAGAAAGGACATTATTTACATTTACACTTACAACTGTTTTTATTATTTACACCTAAATGACGATGAGGGGAGGCACGGTGGTTTAGTGGTTAGCACGTTCGCCTCACACCTCTAGGGTTGGGGGTTCGATTCCCGCCTCCGCCTTGTGTGTGTGTGTGTGGAGTTTGCATGTTCTCCCCGTGCCTCGGGGGTTTCCTCCGGGTACTCCGGTTTCCTCCCCCGGTCCAAAGACATGCATGGTAGGTTGATTGGCATCTCTGGTAGTTTGTCCGTAGTGTGTGAGTGAGTGAGTGAATGAGAGTGTGTGTGTGCCCTGTGATGGGTTGGCACTCCATCCAAGGTGTATCCTGCCTCAATGCCCGTTGACGCCTGAGATAGGCACAGGCTCCCCGTGACATGAGAAGTTCGGATAAGCGGTAGAAAATGAATGAATGAATGACGATGAGGTTCTCTACCGAGTCTGGTTCCTCTCAAGGTTTCTTCCTTATATCATCTCAGAGAGTTTTTCCTCACCACCATCGACTCAGGCTTGATCTTTAGGGATCGATGTTAGAGATAAATAGTACCTTCATTTGAGCCTTTTTCTGTTTCCATACTTATGTAAAGCTGCTTTGAGACAATGTGAATTGTGAAAAGTGCAAGACAAAAAAATTGAATTGAATAGAATGTGGTGAAGTTTTCCACTAATAACCTCGAATGTCCCACAGCATGGCATTGCTCTTTTACCACTACACAGTTTTTTTTTTTAAATTAATGAGCGATACCTAATTGACAGCAGTTATAAACATTTCATACCTCATTAGATGGAAGGAGAATCCTTCCAGAAACTGTAAATAAAATTCTCCTGTCAGAAAATTCCACTATATTTTAGATTACACGTTTAAAATTTTATTTAGAATAGAAATGTTTTAAAATTTCTAAAACTGAGCGTAGACTTTAAAGCTCTTTTTTATATAGCCTGTAGCTTTCATGATCTCTTAGCATCGATAGTGCACTATTTACAAAATCTGTAGTAATCTTCTCTAAGCATTGGTTATTGACGTCGACGTCGATATTTACGATCCAGTATATTTGTATAGGCGTGTGTGTGTGTGTGTGTGTGTGTGTGTGTGTGTGTGTGTGTGTGTGTGTGTGTGTGTGTGTGTGTGTGTGACAGGCCACATACAAAAGTCAACAAATGTTTTTCAGTGTTAATATTAGATAAATATTTCTGACAATTTTTTTTTTATTCTGGTCAGTTATAAGCTTTCAAACGAGAAGGTCAAATTTACTTCATTATTTAATGATATGTTCATTATTTTTATCATTAGTAATTTATAAACGAATACGGAAAAGGAATAGATATCAAATATGTAAATATGACATTAAATAATTCATTTCATATTTATTATTTATTTATTTAATTTTTGTAGACATTTATCTATTGTATTTTTTTTTTTATTTTTTTTTTTATATAGTTATAGTTCTTCTATGTTATTATTAGAGAAGCTAATAACGAACCGGACGGATAGATAACGAATCATCCCGACATTGCTGTTGCACATCTCCAACCCAAAACACCAGTTCGAAGCGAGTGATGTACGAAGCTCAAGCGCTGAAACCTGCCTTTGGGTTTTTTTTATTTATTTTTTTCCCCCGAAAGGGCAAATCTGACTCTCGCCCGTGAAAAGCACAAAAGGAGATCTAATGATGAAAAGGACAATCTAAAAATCTATGACGCGAGCCTTTCCAGAACTCAATCTTCTCCCAGGTATTGTGGCCGACGTGGCTGTTGATTGCAGTCAGAGGAGTGTGAGCAGGGAGCACGGATGGGCGCCTTGCCCCCGGTGATTCTTTAGACAGATTGCTTTGCAGTGGTGATGGCGAGATTGTCGGGATGAGCTCTTGTTTACATCGTTACAGTTAATTATTAGGCAGAAGCACTCAAGAGGGGAGTGGATGACACCGGAGCTGGACGCCAACAGATATTTCATTCCGGATGTCAGCTTCTCCGTGGCGCCGCAGGTATCATTAACCCACGGTGAATAACCAGGACACCACTGACCATTTTCAGGCCTCATTTTTTCTGCCCTGTCTTCAGCTTTCTCCATGATACGGCGGCGTTCGTTACAATTAGCATTGTTCTGCTTGGAGGCATTTTCAATTTAATGCTCAGCAGATGGTGCTTTTAATTATTAGCGAATCACTAGTAACAAGACTTAGCGATGACGACTTCTTAATGCGTTTAATTGAAGCGCGGATCATGGCACGGTATCAAAGAGTCGCTCCAGGAATGAGAGCACGAAAAAAAACAAAACGTCCAACAATCAGCCAAAAGCATCGGATACACACAGGCGTGTTCGTTTGTGTGTGTGTAATAAATATGCAATCTGAGCTGCTTGGTTTGTTCACACACAACCTGTGTGTGTGTTTGTGCTTTAGAACATTTGTTTCTGAGTTCCCAATGTGCTGGAACACACTAACACACCACAACACAACATGCCATGTCGTACTGTCTCACATCACAACACATCATACCACCTCACAACACACCAACCTACAACATAACACACATCATCATACCACCTCACAACACACCAACCTACAACATAACACACATCATCATACCACCTCACAACACACCAACCTACAACATAACACACATCATCATACCACCTCACTTCAGAACACAACACAACACAACACAACACACATCATCATACCACCTCACATCACAACACAACACAACACAACACAACACAACACAACATAACACACACCAGCACAACCACCGCACAACACAACACAAACAACACACAGCAGACCACCCACAACACAACACACAACACACACATCAGACCACCTCACAACACAACACAACACACATCATCATACCACCTCACAACACAACACAACACACATCATCATACCACCTCACATCAGAACACAACACAACACACATCATCATACCACCTCACATCACAACACAACACAACACAACACAACACACATCATCATACCACCTCACATCACAACACAACACAACACAACACAACACAACACAACACACATCATCATACCACCTCACATCACAACACAACACACATCATCATACCACCTCACATCAGAACACAACACAACACACATCATACCACCTCACATCAGAACACAACACAACACACATCATACCACCTCACAACACAACACAACACACATCATCATACCACCTCACATCAGAACACAACACACATCATCATACCACCTCACATCAGAACACAACACACATCATCATACCACCTCACAACACAACACAACACACATCATCATACCACCTCACAACACAACACAACACAACACAACACACATCATCATACCACCTCACATCAGAACACAACACAACACACATCATCATACCACCTCACAACACAACACAACACACATCATCATACCACCTCACATCAGAACACAACACAACACACATCATCATACCACCTCACAACACAACACAACACACATCATCATACCACCTCACATCAGAACACAACACAACACACATCATCATACCACCTCACATCAGAACACAACACACATCATCATACCACCTCACATCAGAACACAACACACATCATCATACCACCTCACATCAGAACACAACACAACACACATCATACCACCTCACATCAGAACACAACACACATCATCATACCACCTCACATCAGAACACAACACAACGCACATCATACCACCTCACATCACAACACAACACAACACACATCATCATAACACCTCACATCAGAACACAACACACATCATCATACCACCTCACATCAGAACACAACACACATCATCATACCACCTCACAACACAACACAACACACATAACACATCACATCACAACAAAACACAACACAACACACATCATCATACCACCTCACAACACAACACAACACACATCATCATACCACCTCACAACACAACACAACACACATCATCATACCACCTCACAACACAACACAACACACATCATCATACCACCTCACAACACAACACAACACACATCATCATACCACCTCACATCAGAATACAACACAACACACATCATCATACCACCTCACATCAGAACACAACACAACACACATCATCATACCACCTCACAACACAACACAACACACATCATCATACCACCTCACATCAGAACACAACACAACACACATCATCATACCACCTCACATCACAACACAACACAACACAACACACATCATCATACCACCTCACATCACAACACAACACAACACAACACACATCATCATACCACCTCACATCACAACACAACACAACACAACACACATCATCATACCACCTCACATCAGAACACAACACACATCATCATACCACCTCACATCAGAACACAACACAACACACATCATACCACCTCACATCAGAACACAACACAACACACATCATCATACCACCTCACATCAGAACACAACACAACACACATCATACCACCTCACATCAGAACACAACACAACACACATCATCATACCACCTCACATCAGAACACAACACAACACACATCATCATACCACCTCACATCAGAACACAACACACATCATCATACCACCTCACATCAGAACACAACACACATCATCATACCACCTCACATCAGAACACAACACACATCATCATACCACCTCACATCAGAACACAACACACATCATCATACCACCTCACAACACAACACAACACAACACACATCATCATACCACCTCACATCAGAACACAACACACATCATCATACCACCTCACATCAGAACACAACACACAGTCAGTACCACCGAACAACACAACACAAAAACAGCAGCAGACCAACTCACATCACAACACAACACAACACAAACACACATCAGATAACCACCTCACAGCACAACACAACACACATCATCAGACCACCGCACAAACACAACACAACACACATCAGCATACCACCTCACAAACACAACACAACACACATCAGCATACCACCGTCACAACACAACACAACACACATCATCAGACCACCTCACATCAGAACACAACACACATCATCATACCACCTCACATCAGAACACAACACACAGCATCATACCACCTCACAACACAACACAAACACACATCAGCAGACCACCTCACATCACAACACAACAACAAAACACAACACACATCAGCAGACCACCGCAATCACAACACAACACACAGCAGCAGACCACCGCACAAACACAAACACAACACACAGCAGCAGACCACCTGCACAACACAACACAACACACATCATCATACCACCTCACCAACACAACCACAACACACATCATCATACCACCTCACATCAGAACACAACACACATCATATACCACCGCACAACACAACACAACCACAACACACAGTCATCAGACCACCTCACATCAGAACACAACCACACAGCAGCAGACCACCTCAAGCAGAACCACAACACAACACACAGCAGCAGACCACCGCACACCACAACACAACACACAGCAGCAGACCACCGCACAGCACAACACAACACAAACACAACACACAGCAGCAGACCACCCGCACAGCACAACACAACACACAGCAGCAGACCACCGCACAACCACAACACAAACACAACAGCAGCAGACACCCGCACAAACACAAAACAACACACAGCAGCAGACACCCGCACAAAACAACACAACACACAGCAGCAGACCACCGCACAGCAGAACACAACACAAACACACAGCAAGCAGACCACCGCACAGCACAAACACAACACAACACAACACACATCATCAGACCACCGCACATCACAACACAACAACACATGCATCATAACACCTGCACATTCACAACACAACACACATCATCATACCACCTCACTTCAGAACACAACACAACACAACACAACACACATCATCATACCACCTCACATCACAACACAACACAACACACATCATCATACCACCTCACATCACAACACAACACAACACACATCATCATACCACCTCACATCAGAACACAACACAACACACATCATCATACCACCTCACATCACAACACAACACAACACAACACACATCATCATACCACCTCACATCACAACACAACACACATCATCATAACACCTCACATCACAACACAACACACATCATCATACCACCTCACAACACAACACAACACAACACACATCATCATACCACCTCACAACACAACACAACACAACACACATCATCATACCACCTCACATCAGAACACAACACAACACAACACAACAAAACACATCACAACACAACACAACACAACACACATCATCATACCACCTCACATCAGAACACAACACACATCATCATACCACCTCACATCAGAACACAACACAACACACATCATCATACCACCTCACAACACAACACAACACACATCATCATACCACCTCACATCACAACACAACACAACACAACACACATCATCATACCACCTCACATCACAACACAACACACATCATCATACCACCTCACAACACAACACAACACACATCATCATACCACCTCACAACACAACACAACACACATCATCATACCACCTCACAACACAACACAACACACATCATCATACCACCTCACATCAGAACACAACACACATCATCATACCACCTCACAACACAACACAACACAACACACATCATCATACCACCTCACATCAGAACACAACACAACACACATCATCATACCACCTCACATCACAACACAACACAACACACATCATCATACCACCTCACATCAGAACACAACACAACACACATCATCATACCACCTCACATCACAACACAACACAACACAACACACATCATCATACCACCTCACATCACAACACAACACACATCATCATACCACCTCACATCACAACACAACACACATCATCATACCACCTCACAACACAACACAACACAACACACATCATCATACCACCTCACATCAGAACACAACACAACACACATCATCATACCACCTCACATCAGAACACAACACAACACACATCATCATACCACCTCACATCACAACACAACACAACACAACACACATCATCATACCACCTCACATCACAACACAACACACATCATCATAACACCTCACATCAGAACACAACACAACACACATCATCATACCACCTCACAACACACCAACCTACATCACAACACATCACAACACACCAACCTACAAAACATCAGTCTTCCTTCCTTCCTTCCTTCCTTCCTTCCTTCCTTCCTTCCTTCCTTCTGATATTTTTATTTATCCATCCTATAAGAAATCATATTTTTTATACACCTAATTATCAAAATCTAAGTAAACACTGAAATGGAGAAGAACTCTAATCTAGTTCACAGAGCTAGCCGACTACGTTGTGCAGCCTTCATCACCTTCTGCTCATTTTTGCCACAGACCTCTGTGTCGTGTTCATCTCAAACAGGTGTCTTGAGTATATTGTGTTTTTCAGCTCCACACACACACACACACACACACACACACACACACACACACACACACACACACACCACACACACAGACACACACACACTCACACACTTGCCTGTGAAGCCGCTAAAGGCCTCTGTGCCTGGCACACATCCCCTGTAATGCTATTTATGCATAACACATGCACCGAGAGAGAGGAAAAATATGTCACAGATTCCCTACATAGCCCAGATATCACATTTTGGACATGTTTAATAACGGCAGCTAATTGCGACTGCTCGTTAGAGGTTTCATCAAGTGATTCATTTGAGGATAAGAGCGACAGGAGCGACGAGTGATCCACGCGGCCGCCCGCCATTTTGCTTGCGTTGATGGAGATGTGTAAGTGCAAAGGCGACGAGAAAGAAGCCTCTTTGTTTCTAACCATCAGGCATGGCAGGGGAGAGAAGGCCTGGGCTTTTAGTTGCACAATAATGTCCTAAATTAGTTTTAATCTCATTACAGGGAATTTTATCGTGTAGCTGACACTCACTCCTGTTAAGGCTCATCTCATTACTTGGCTGAGATTCAGAAAGCATCGTGTATCACAAAGTGCTTAATTCCTGTGTGGAGAATAAGCACAGGCTGGAGTGAGTGTTAATACTGTACATCCTTCACTTCACTTCCAGCGTGTGCTCTTTACATCATGTCACTACACTTATGTCCACTACACATGTCCATCAGTGACTGGTGATATTTCAGTGTGTGCTGAGGTGAAGCTCTGACAAACTGATCCTTTATGTGTTCCCTCTATTATCAGCTGATCCTCCAACTGAGCACTTTCACTGGGAGAGAATGAACTAATGACAGAAACCCTGACCATGTTTCATTTCCCCACACATACTGACACACACATACTGACACACACACACACACACACACACACACACATACTGACACCCACATACTGACACCCACACACATACTGACACACACACATACTGACACGCACATACTGACACATACACATACTAACACACACATACTGACACACACATGCTGACACACACACACACATACTGACACCCACATACTGACACCCACACACATACTGACACACACACATACTGACACGCACATACTGACACATACACATACTAACACTCACATACTGACACACACATACTGACGCACACACATACTGACACACACACATACTGACACACACACATACTGACACACACACATACTGACACACACACATACTGACACGCACATACTGACACATACACATACTGACACACACACATACTGACACACACACATACTGATGCACACACATACTGACACATACACATACTGACACATACACATACTGACACACACACATATTGATGCACACACATACTGACACACACATATACTGACACACACATACTGACACACGCACATACTGACACACACATACTGACGCACACACATACTGACACACACACATACTGACACACACATACTGACGCACACCCATACTGACGCACACCCATACTGAAGCACACACATACTGACACACACACATACTGACGCACACACATACTGATGCACACACATACTGACGCACACATATTCTGCCGCACACATACTGACACACACACATACTGACAAACACACATACTGACACACACACATACTGACACACACACATACTGACACATACACATACTGACGCACACATATACTGACGCACACATACTGACACACACATATACTGACGCACACATACTGACACACATACTGACACACACACACATACTGACACACACACATACTGACACACACACATACTGACGCACACACATACTGACACACACACATACTGACACACACATATACTGACACGCACATACTGACACATACACATACTGACACACACACATACTGATGCACACACATACTGACACACACATACTGACGCACACACATACTGACACACACACATACTGACACACACATACTGACGCACACCCATACTGACGCACACCCATACTGACGCACACACATACTGACACACACACATACTGACGCACACACATACTGATGCACACACATACTGACGCACACATATTCTGCCGCACACATACTGACACACACACATACTGACAAACACACATACTGACACACACACATACTGACACATACACATACTGACACATACACATACTGACGCACACATATACTGACGCACACATACTGACACACACATATACTGACGCACACATACTGACACACATACTGACACACACACACATACTGACACACACACATACTGACACACACACATACTGACGCACACACATACTGACACACACACATACTGACACACACATATACTGACACGCACATACTGACACATACACATACTGACACACACACATACTGACACACGCACATACTGACACACACATACTGACGCACACACATACTGACACACACACATACTGACACACACATACTGACGCACACCCATACTGACGCACACCCATACTGACGCACACACATACTGACACACACACATACTGACGCACACACATACTGATGCACACACATACTGACGCACACATATTCTGCCGCACACATACTGACACACACACATACTGACAAACACACATACTGACACACACACATACTGACACATACACATACTGACACATACACATACTGACGCACACATATACTGACGCACACATACTGACACACACATATACTGACGCACACATACTGACACACACATACTGACACACACACACATACTGACACACACACATACTGACACATACACATACTGACACACACACATACTGATGCACACACATACTGACACATACACATACTGACACATACACATACTGACACACACACATATTGATGCACACACATACTGACACACACATATACTGACACACACATACTGACACACGCACATACTGACACACACATACTGACGCACACACATACTGACACACACACATACTGACACACACATACTGACGCACACCCATACTGACGCACACCCATACTGACGCACACACATACTGACACACACACATACTGACGCACACACATACTGACGCACACACATACTGATGCACACACATACTGACACATACACATACTGACACACACACATATTGATGCACACACATACTGACACACACATATACTGACACACACATACTGACACACGCACATACTGACACACACATACTGACACACACATACTGACGCACACCCATACTGACGCACACCCATACTGACGCACACCCATACTGACGCACACCCATACTGACGCACACCCATACTGACGCACACACATACTGACACACACACATACTGACGCACACACATACTGATGCACACACATACTGACGCACACATATTCTGCCGCACACATACTGACACACACACATACTGACAAACACACATACTGACACACACACATACTGACACATACACATACTGACACATACACATACTGACGCACACATATACTGACGCACACATACTGACACACACATATACTGACGCACACATACTGACACACACATACTGACACACACACACATACTGACACACACACATACTGACACACACACATATTGACGCACACACATACTGACACATACACATACTGACACATACACATACTGACGCACACATATACTGACGCACACATACTGACACACACACATACTGACACACACATACTGACACACACACATACTGACACACACATACTGACGCACACACATACTGACACACACACATACTGACACACACATACTGACGCACACCCATACTGACGCACACCCATACTGACGCACACACATACTGACACACACACATACTGACGCACACACATACTGATGCACACACATACTGACGCACACATATTCTGCCGCACACATACTGACAAACACACATACTGACACACACACATACTGACACATACACATACTGACACATACACATACTGGCGCACACATATACTGACGCACACATACTGACACACACATATACTGACGCACACATACTGACACACACATACTGACACACACACACATACTGACACACACACATACTGACACACACACATACTGACACACACACATATTGACGCACACACATACTGACACATACACATACTGACACATACACATACTGACGCACACATATACTGACGCACACATACTGACACACACACATACTGACACACACATACTGACACACACACATACTGACACATACACATACTGACACATACACATACTGACGCACACACATACTGACGCACACATACTGACACACACACATACTGACAAACACACATACTGACAGGTACACATACTGACAGATACACATACTGACGCACACACATACTGACGCACACACATACTGACGCACACACATACTGACAAACACACATACTGACACACACATACTGACACATACACATACTGACACATACACATACTGACGCACACATATACTGACGCACACATACTGACACACACACACATACTGACACACACACACATACTGACACATACACATACTGACGCACACATATACTGACGCACACATACTGACACACACACATACTGACACACACACATACTGACACACACACATACTGACACATACACATACTGACAGGTACACATACTGACAGATACACATACTGACGCACACACATACTGACGCACACACATACTGACGCACACACATACTGACAAACACACATACTGACACACACATACTGACACATACACATACTGACACATACACATACTGACGCACACATATACTGACGCACACATACTGACACACACACACATACTGACACACACACATACTGACGCACACATATACTGACGCACACATACTGACACACACACATACTGACACACACACATACTGACACACACATACTGACGCACACACATACTGACACATACACATACTGACACATACACATACTGACGCACACATATACTGACGCACACATACTGACACATACACATACTGACACACACACATACTGACACACACACATACTGACATATACTTTTTTTCCTTCCTTCCTTCCTTCCTTTCTTTTCCTTCCTTCCTTCCTTCCTTCCTTTCTTTTTCTTCCTTCCTTTTTCTTTTCTTTTTCTTCCTTCCTTCCTTTCTTTCTTTTTCTTCCTTCCTTTTTCTTTTCTTTTTCTTCCTTCCTTCCTTTCTTTTTCTTCCTTCCTTCCTTCCTTCCTTCCTTCCTTCCTTCCTTCCTTCCTTCCTTCCTTCCTTCCTTCCTTCCTTCCTTCCTTCCTTTATTTCTTTCTTTCTTTTCTTTTTCTTTTACACAAGAACACGTGGCTGGCCATATTGTGTGTGTGCACACGCTTGTCCCTTTTTTATTTGTTTGGCTTCATGGATGGACTTGATCTACAGCCTGGTGTTTAAGGTATTCATTTTGTCCTAATTCGTTAAAAAAACCCCATGCTGTTTGAAGTTCTTGACACGTGCTGCACCCCCCATGTCCTGGCCCACATAGTGTTACACCCGAATTCGTGTCAGCCAACTGCTACCATTTTTTTCTTCTTCTTCTTCTTTTCCCGATCTTCCCTAAGGGCCACGCGAGCGATTGCGTTTTTTACAAAGCCGAGGTGTTTATACCCTGTTTCGTAATTCTTTAATCATGGCCTCCGTTAGAGCGCACAGGCAAGTTCAGTGGCATTATTATCTACCCAAGGTCAGTACTAACGAGAACCTCTCTAGTCCTGCATGCCTCTGATTGACTCGCAATTTCACACACGGGTGCAAAATAGAAACCGCTCACAAATTCATAACAGCGCCCTGCTACCTTTATTAAGAGAACCATTACGGCTCCGTTCCAGGAAGGAAGACGACTTCCTCACGGGCTCCGGACGCCGACGTGGAAACTGATACTCATCTTCAGGACATTTTGTATGTGGGTTTTATTTTCACGACAGCGTATTTATACTCTTCCTGGACAGCTGACTTTTCATCAAATTGCCCATTAACGGATCTTGAACGTTTTAAGGTGAAACTGTCCTCTCGGTCTTTGGAGGTAATTAAAAATCATATGACATTTCCATTAATTTGAACTCAACTCTCTGAGTAATGCGTCCATGCTGGACCTCTCTGACAGATTAACCATTTGTCTCCTTGTCAAGCAGTGACCTTGACATTGTTCATATCTCAGACGTTTTCTCCAAGGTTGCCTCCAGCACGTTTGAAGCCTGGGCTATTTGTGTGGGTTTTTTTCTTTTTTCCCCCCCACAAATGCGACTTGTCTTCTTCTTTTTTTTTTTTTTTTGAATGAAATACAATTTGGCTTTACTCGGTACTCTGTTTACTTACCGCACTGATCTATTTTAAAACTTACAGAAATGAAATGAAATGAAGAATAAACAAACGTAAACCTGCCAGCATCCATATAAAAGACAGTGTACCATATGTTCTACCGGAGCGATAATGAAAATCTTCCAGATGGAAAGGATTCGGAACTGTTGGACCGTGCCGAACTGAGATTTCCTGAGAAACTCACGCCAACTTCTAGATTATTCTAAATTAAAATTATCAGTATTTTTTTTTAGCTTCTCGCATTTTTTTTTTAAACTTGTCACCTATTCTGTAAAAGTGTCTCTCTGCGTCGTTCCGTTCCTTCACTCGTCAGCACTGTTGCGATCTCACATCCGATCGGTCAGAAGGTGTTTCGGGAGAAACGGCTCGTTCGCCGCGAACCTGACATAAAAAACGATGTAGTGGATTCCATCATAGTACGTCTGAAATGTGACGTTATGGACTATTTTAAATCAGTGGTCCCCAACCTTTTTTTGCCACGGACCGGTCAATGTTTGATCATTTTACCGCGGCCCGCTGGGGGTGGTGGCTATACAATTAAATTAAAATTAATTTAATTCTATTTAAACATGGCTTTTTAACTCACTACAAAGCTAAATCAATGAGAACCCTGAGCTTGTTTCTTTACAACGAGACGGTTCCATCTGGGGTAATAGGAGACAATGACACCCGAAGTGTGTTGCTTATGTCCAGTTTATTCCGTTGTTTTGTTTCGGTTGCCGTCATTGCAGAAAACCCCACTTCACACAGATAGCATGTCGGAAATGGCAATAGGGATTTAAGTGCTGTGGTGACAATCTCAGGATATTCCGCCATGACTTTAATCCAGAACACCGGCAGAGTTTCTGACTTTCTAACGACGTCTGTTTATTTTTGCTAATTTGTGGGTTAAATTTGAGCAAACACAATATACACGTACACCAAGCACTGTTAAACATGACAAAGTACCGGTGAACAGAGAGAAGAGCGATACACACCTTCTCTCCACCAAAGCTACAACGCCGCAGCCGCTTGCAGCCGCTCAGCTCCAGACGTCACCTAAACCCGGCCCGATATCATGATATTTTGCGCATGCGCGGTATTAGTGCGGCTTTAGGTGACGTCTCTCAGCTCCCGGTTAACCTCTCGTCCATGAAAAGTCGCACAAACCCGAGAGAAATACACCACAGTAAATAAACTGGAAATAATTTAATGTTCCTTGGGTGGCCCGGTACCATTTGGTGCACGGAACGGTACCGGTCCGCGGCCCGGGGGTTGGGGACCACTGTTTTAAAGGATTTCCAATGATACATTTGATGATGTAACTTTTTTTGAAAATACTTATTCGCTTATCAACATTATCTGGACAGAAATGAGTGAAATATGGAATTTTCATTAGAGAAATTATGGAGCTGTGAGACGTGTAGAAAAATAAGCCCCTGTTGGTCATGTGACCTTTTTTTTTTGGATAGTATTTGAGTTCCTCTCCACTGAGACAGCACTGACCAATTAAATGGGTCTCGTTTTTACTAAAAAAAAGCTAAAATATGTACCATAGATGGTTTAAATATACTGTCGACTTTTTGTGCTGCTTTTGTTTGTGCCTTTTTTTTAATCTTAGTTTTGTTCCAACTTAAGACCAGTGATGAAGTGACCGTTGATTGCTGCCATAACATAAGCGATAACCGGAAAGAACTGGAGAGATAAACCAGGCTAAAATTTATGACTTGTCTTTCTTTAATTATTTAAAGCTGTAATCATTGACATTTGTGCAATGTAAGAGAAATAGAACTTTATAGAAGATCAATAAATCATTTATAAAAAAAAAAACCCTTACATTATGTCAAAGTAAACAATGCTACATTCACCGGATACAATTTCACTCCATTGCAGGTTGTTCAGGTTGCGCAGAGTTTTGGATCCGTGGCATAATGTCGATTATCATATTAATACGGCTGGACCGATGGCGGTTCCTGTGGAGGTCCTATGAAGTCTTCTGAGCAAAATAAAAGATGCTAATGCTAATTATGTTATTATTAACTTGATTTGGAAAATGCATTTAAAAGCAAGCGATAAACTCTCGGCACTAGGGATAAATCTTTTCTCTTTCTGGCACCTGGAATCTATAGTACAGCATTTCCCCCTAACCTCTTCTGATCACTTATTTACAAAATTAAACAAAGCCTTGAAAGGACCTGAACGTACAGAAAAGCTAGCACTGCATTGTACTGTAAATAACGTCTAGCGCCGCAACCCGCTCCAAATCCCACCACCTCCGCTTTCCATCCCGGCATATTTTATAGCATGCATGTTATAAACAAATCAGCTTCCACCACTTAGCATAATTACACTCCTCCCAAAGGAAGTGGAATTGTCAAGAGATGTGATTTTGCAAGTGAACTGTTTACCTATGCATCATGCCTGCATGCTCCTGTCGAAATCTTTGCACCTTATTACAGCAGGATTGGTGCAAACAAACCAGGTCCCTTTGAAATGTCAGGGAAGATAAATACTCCCCAGTACAAGACGTGCCTCCATGCCGTCGGGTTCTGGAGAATCGGCCAGCGATGCCGGCTCCTTTAGTGTGTGCTGGATATTCAGTAGTGAATAGCATAGAGAAGATGTAGTGTAAGGGATGTAGTGTGGGTTCAGAGGGGAACATCACCTAAAGATCTACATGATGTGATGAACTATGTGTGATGATCAGTGCTCTTTGTTAGTTTAGTGTCTTATCAGTGTAGTAAAGGCACTATGGTGTAGATAGATAGATAGATAGACAGACAGACAGACAGACATAGATAGATAGATAGATAGATAGATAGATAGATAGATAGATAGATAGATAGACAGACAGACAGACAGACAGACAGACAGACAGACTGATAGAAAGACAGACAGATAGATAGATAGATAGATAGATAGATAGATAGATAGATAGATAGATAGATAGATAGATAGATAGATAGATAGATAGATAGATAGATAGATAGATAGCTTCTCTATATAATATATTTATCTTTCACAAACTTTTTGTTGTCAGATAAAGTTTAAGGTTTTTCCCCACACAACATTTCTAGATGTCGCTCCGTGATCTCTGCACTTGTTTGGCATCGCGTTTGTATCTTTTTACTTTTATGTCACTTTTGCTATCGATCTTGCAGGTGATTTAAATGTAAAACCAAACACAGACATTCCTACGAGCCCCAATGAGCAAGCCTAAGGCGACGGGGAGCAAGGCACATCTCCCCGAGGCTACACGAGGAAGCTGACTCGAAAGAAAAGCCGTACAGCATTTTTACATTCTGCTTTGTACTTTTCCCTTTGTACTTTTTGTCCCCAGTGAAATCAATCTACATCACCTTTGCTTTTTCTGTTCTTTATAGATCATGTAAATAAATCATTGTCCTGGATGCATGAAGAAATCTATCAAAATGTTGCCGTTTTGACTGAAGCCCCAAGCTAAAAATCCTGTTTATTTGTTGTCTGCGTGTACCGAGCGGTCCGTGGTGGCCGTGGTGTGATACACTCTGGCAGGTACACTAGATTCTGTAAATGTGTGAAGCTGCAATGTTCTTAAAGCATGCGCCAAAAAAAAAAACAACCTCTCTAAAGGCATGGTGTTGATTCGTCTTCGCTTTCACGATCAAAATATTAGCTGTCCTCGTTTAGCACGTCGACTTGGATCGTACACGTCTGCCTTTTGATCCGTGCGTCATGCCTTTTTCTTTCCCGTTTAATCCCCGTTCTTTAACCTTTTGCGCTTGGCGTTTTTAATGCTTCCGGTTCCTTTCATGTGCTTCAGAGGTGCGAAGCGGAAAAGCGTTCGTTTTTTTCTCCACTGCTCGGCTTTTGTGGAATTTTCTCAGTTGATTTAAGAAGCAGATTGTCCTCCCACGGCCACGCGAAGGGAGCCGTACGGTGTGAGTCACACGCATGTTGCTATCAACTGCATTTTGTTTGCTGTTTTACTTTCGTGCTCGGTGGAGTTTGTTCTTCGGCCTGTAAAGGCTATAAATAGTCTATAAGAGGCAATGATGTTTTTTTTTTTTCATGTTAATTGCATGTTGACACTGGGAGGTCTGAATATGTCAGCAAAGCCTCGTCCCTTTATACTTCTGCGTGCTTTTTATACTTTTTTCATCCTGAAAGAAATCTCAGGTGCACTGTTTTTATTTTTGTGTGATTCGTATATAAAGTGGACCTTTTGCACCGAGCTTAACGGAAATGATTAAAACAGGCAGTTTATTTTCCAGCCTTTTGCTTACTTCCTCGTTCTGAACATGTTTTAAACTCTAAATCTTTCAACGCCATAGATTCTTTAAAGGGAGGGACACGGTGGCTTAGTAGTTAGGACGTTCGCCTCACACCTTCAGGGTCTTGGTTCGATTCCCACCTCCGCCTTGTGTGTGTGGAGTTTGCATGTTCTCCCCGTACCTCGGGGGTTTCCTCCGGGTACTCCGGTTTCCTCCCCCGGTCCAAAGACATGCATGGTAGGTTGATTGGCATCTCTGGAAAATTGTCCGTTGTGTGTGAGTGAATGAGAGTGTGTGTGTGCCCTGTGATGGGTTGGCACTCCGTCCAGGGTGTATCCTGCCTCGATGCCCGATGACGCCTGAGATAGGCACAGGCTCCCCGTGACCTGAGGTAGTTCGGATAAGCGGTAGGAATTGAGCGAGGGAGAGAGAGATACTTTAAAGACAAGGAAATACAAAACGATGTAATACTGTACTAACTCGGTCGCTGTGCCTGAGAAGCAGAAAATGCATGACTATTTTATTTTCTTTCATTAAACATCACTTCAATTTGACTCGAATCTAATTCAAGGTTAGCACTAGTCAGCTCTCAGCATTTATGTACAGTAGTAAACATCACAGCGAGAAAACCTTCATAACAGATGTCCGTGTAAGTGCATCACAGACATTGAGAATGACTTTGATTACGGACTCATCACCAGCCCAGAAACATGTCACAGAGGTAAATGGCCTCTCCTGTAATAGGGCTTCGTTAGCTGAGTCCATTTAAAGAGCTCTCCCTCTTTCTCTTTAGCAAAAGCATGTCTGATTAGTAGATCATTGCAAAACGTGAGGTTGTCTGGCCAGGAAGATCCCTCATATATATATACTGTATATATGTGTGAATGTGTTTCAGAGGTGAGCTTGAGCTTGACTCTCATACTCCTTGATCAAAAACCTGTGCAGGAATGAAGTACAATCAAAAGCGCTGCCCAAGTGCCAGAGATAACCAGCTTATATTTGACACGATCCATCATATTCATACCGAATTAGAGCTCTAGGTAATAGGCCTATATTTCACACGGCGCTGTAATTAAAATCTGTGCCGCCAAATTTAGATGTTAATTAATGCATTAGGAATATTCATGCATTTTTCTGTCAGGTCCTATAGGTCATAACATGAGTGAATGGATATAAGGTTTTACAGCAAGAGCACAGGATGATGACAGGAATCGCTATGTACAGTACAGTTTTCTGGTTTCAAACACATTAAGAAATCCCTTCCTGATGATCGGTTCGTTTAATTTCAGCCGTCGATATATTACAGAGTTCCTTTAGGTCCAGAAGTCAGGATAATATTCACGTGTGTGAGGTTCGGGGCTCCGATGTTGCCTGTTTTGTCCTGGGAGGAATTGGTGATATCGCATCGAGACCACTGCCTGTAAACAAAAGCCCTTTAACATGGAGCTTAATAGATGTCAGAGGACAGAAAACGCAGACTGAGGAAACTTTTTGTGATTTTCTCTGGTTGTACAGTATATAATATAATATTATTTTGTCATTTTCACACGTATCGGAGATCACAAATTTATCCCAAACATTTTTGGTGCACTTTATCAGTACGGCTTCCTCGATATTTCGAAACAATCAGCCCTCGATCCATCACATACCGTACTGTAATGAACGGATGGTGTACCATTTTAAACTTAAACACTTGAATAACGATCCGTTTAATGCTTAAATCTGTTACGTTATCCTGTTGACGTGTAGCTATCCTGCTCATTTCTTCGATATTTCCTCAGCTGTATTGTTAAGTGTTACTAAATTTCACCGTTGCTGGCTAACAGAGGCTCAAATTTATTACCCGGCATCTAGCTCTTGACAGTGCCACTCCAGAATAGCGTCTTTTACTAGGTTTTGAGATGGCTCAGGCGCTAAAGCAAAGTGACTATAATTCATCGAAACCACCTGGTGATTCCCTCTAGTCACCTTCCTCGCTTCCTTTTTGCCAGATGCTTCTCCTGCATCCAATCAATCTTACCGTAGACCGACCTTGAGTCCAATTCTTCCACTTTTCAGCTTATTCCCTCTTTGCTGTTACTCATTAGGCAACACACCTTTGTCCAGACCAAGAATAAAGTCGGATCATGGTTCTCGGTATCACACGAGAGCTAAAGGCAATGGTGTGAAATATCAAAAAATAAAATAAAATAAAAAGCTAAATCTTTATGGGATGGGACGATAGTTAGACTGTAAGGGTTTGAATTCTGCCAAATCGAATAAGGTATTAAAGAACCGCAGACGTACGAATAAACGACTGCCCGAAGAACTCCATTGTTACATATACAGTACACTGACAAAACATAGTTGAGGGTAAGGTAGAGTTTGAATCGCACGCTCACGTTGCGGTTTTAGATGAAAGGAAGCCGAGCAATTCATCCAATCTACTAGCTGTCGTGGTCCATGAACGGGAGCTTTAATAGATCTTGGACATGGTCTAGGAATCATTGAAGCAAGAAAGACATGCATAATTATAATGCATGTCTGCAGGGAATAGCTTCCTGAAACAGGATATGAAAATTAGTTTGAAGCAACACACTGTTCTCCAGTCCAATTACAAGTGCCAGTTACAATTACAAGGCAAACACCTCCTGAATAAATAAAGATTAAATTAATAAGTAAGAATTAAAAGTTTGCCCCCGTGCATTTAAACATCTGCATATTAATTTCCTCGGTGTAACCACCGTGTTGTTGCGCCTTTTACTGCATCGCTGTTGGTCAGAAAGGGTTTATTAATTTTCCATAGCAGAAGCTCTGACATGCGAGCCAGCAAGGAGGCGAATCTCAAGGTTATATTAATGCGCTCGTTCTAAAAGATTAACAAACCGCACAGGGATTTGTATGAAGCACACGGCACGTAACCGCACTGTTATCACTGATATATGGTAAAGTTTTCCAAAAAGAGATGATGTCGGAAGGAGTCGTCGGCGTCTGTGATGTCTGAAAGGAAGTGACATGAGAAAGGAAGTCATCAGGACTACAGGAGAAAGGAAGGGTTTTCCCCCTCGATGTTGCAGCTTCTCAGGAAAATGTCAAGCTGCTTAGGAATCATTTTGTTGTATGAAATACAGGCGTGTGAGAGAGCAGCAGTTTATACTGTAGGTTTTAACGAGTCAGTTTGCTTTACAGACCTTCTACAACATTAAAACAGAACTGTAAATGGATAAAAAGTGTAAACATGTCGTACTTTATCAATTAAAATTAGTTTGTGTTTGCAAACTGCTGTATTGTAAGCGAAATAAAACTTTTCAGGATGTGTTTAAGGACCACACTGACTCTTACTATGAAGAACCTACAGGATCACAGACACTCTTACCATGAAGAACCTACAGGATCACAGACACTCTTACTATGAAGAACCTACAGGATCACAGACACTCTTACTATGAAGAACCTACAGGATCATGGACACTCTTACTATGAAGAACCTACAGTACAGGATCACATACTCTCTTACCATGAAGAACCTACAGGATCACAGACACTCTTACCATGAAGAACCTACAGGATCACGGACACTCTTACTATGAAGAACCTACAGGATCACAGACACTCTTACTATGAAGAACCTACAGGATCACAGACACTCTTACTATGAAGAACCTACACGATCATGGACACTCTTACTATGAAGAACCTACAGGATCATGGACACTCTTACTATGAAGAACCTACAGGATCACAGACTCTTACTATGAAGAACCTACAGGATCACAGACACTCTTACTATGAAGAACCTACAGGATCACAGACACTCTTACCATGAAGAACCTACAGGATCACAGACACTCTTACTATGAAGAACCTACAGTACAGGATCACATACTCTCTTACCATGAAGAACCTACAGGATCACAGACACTCTTACCATGAAGAACCTACAGGATCACGGACACTCTTACTATGAAGAACCTACAGGATCACAGACTCTCTTACCATGAAGAACCTACAGGATCACAGACACTCTTACTATGAAGAATCTACAGTACAGGATCACAGACTCTCTTACCATGAAGAACCTACAGGATCACGGACACTCTTACTATGAAGAACCTACAGGATCACAGACTCTCTTACCATGAAGAACCTACAGGATCACAGACACTCTTACTATGAAGAATCTACAGTACAGGATCACAGACTCTCTTACCATGAAGAACCTACAGGATCACAGACACTCTTACTATGAAGAACCTACAGGATCACAGATACTCTTACTATGAAGAACCTACAGGATCATGGACACTCTTACTATGAAGAACCTACAGGATCATGGACACTCTTACTATGAAGAACCTACAGGATCACAGACTCTTACTATGAAGAACCTACAGGATCACAGACACTCTTACCATGAAGAACCTACAGGATCACGGACACTCTTACTATGAAGAACCTACAGGATCACAGACACTCTTACTATGAAGAACCTACAGTACAGGATCACAGACTCTTACTATGAAGAACCTACAGGATCACGGACACTCTTACCATGAAGAACCTACAGGATCACAGACACTCTTACTATGAAGAACCTACAGGATCACAGACACTCTTACTATGAAGAACCTACAGGATCACAGACACTCTTACTATGAAGAACCTACAGTACAGGATCACAGACTCTTACTATGAAGAACCTACAGGATCACGGACACTCTTACCATGAAGAACCTACAGGATCACAGACACTCTTACTATGAAGAACCTACAGTACAGGATCACATACTCTCTTACCATGAAGAACCTACAGGATCACAGACACTCTTACCATGAAGAACCTACAGGATCACGGACACTCTTACTATGAAGAACCTACAGGATCACAGACACTCTTACTATGAAGAACCTACAGGATCACAGACACTCTTACCATGAAGAACCCACAGGATCACGGACACTCTTACTATGAAGAACCTACAGGATCACGGACACTCTTACTATGAAGAACCTACAGGATCACAGACACTCTTACTATGAAGAACCTACAGGATCACAGACACTCTTACTATGAAGAACCTACAGGATCATGGACACTCTTACTATGAAGAATCTACAGTACAGGATCACAGACTCTCTTACCATGAAGAACCTACAGGATCACGGACACTCTTACTATGAAGAACCTACAGGATCACAGACACTCTTACTATGAAGAACCTACAGGATCACAGATACTCTTACTATGAAGAACCTACAGGATCATGGACACTCTTACTATGAAGAACCTACAGGATCATGGACACTCTTACTATGAAGAACCTACAGGATCACAGACTCTTACTATGAAGAACCTACAGGATCACAGACACTCTTACCATGAAGAACCTACAGGATCACGGACACTCTTACTATGAAGAACCTACAGGATCACAGACTCTTACTATGAAGAACCTACAGGATCACAGACACTCTTACTATGAAGAACCTACAGGATCATGGACACTCTTACCATGAAGAACCTACAGGATCACAGACACTCTTACTATGAAGAACCTACAGGATCACAGACACTCTTACTATGAAGAACCTACAGGATCACAGACACTCTTACTATGAAGAACCTACAGTACAGGATCACAGACTCTTACTATGAAGAACCTACAGGATCACGGACACTCTTACCATGAAGAACCTACAGGATCACGGACACTCTTACTATGAAGAACCTACAGTACAGGATCACATACTCTCTTACCATGAAGAACCTACAGGATCACAGACACTCTTACCATGAAGAACCTACAGGATCACGGACACTCTTACTATGAAGAACCTACAGGATCACAGACACTCTTACTATGAAGAACCTACAGGATCACAGACACTCTTACCATGAAGAACCCACAGGATCACGGACACTCTTACTATGAAGAACCTACAGGATCACGGACACTCTTACTATGAAGAACCTACAGGATCACAGACACTCTTACTATGAAGAACCTACAGGATCACAGACACTCTTACTATGAAGAACCTACAGGATCATGGACACTCTTACTATGAAGAATCTACAGTACAGGATCACAGACTCTCTTACCATGAAGAACCTACAGGATCACAGACATTCTTACCATCATGAACCTCCAGGATCACAGACATTCTTATCATCAGAAAGCTGATTCATTTCCATAAACAGGACATCCACAAGCTTTTTATTCCTTACTTAATCCACACATTTATTTATTTATTTATTTACTTACTTATTTAAATATTTATTTTTAATGTGTCTATATAACGATATAACAAACTTTTCATAAAGCTGCTATGAAATTATAGAGTTAACATCCTCTCCGGTTTCGGTTAATAATTTATCTGTTCATTTCTCACTAAGTGTTTCGTTCCAAATGACCTTTCATTACTCATAAAATAATTTTACAAGTTAAATAGACTAAGACCCCCTCTGGAGCTCAGCTATAAATACTTCTTTTGAGGTGTATGAATTTTTTTTTTTTTTGCCCTGTCACAAGGCCCAATCGATGCTTCCCAAATAGGAATGCTTTTCATCTCGGGGGCATGAGAGACAAACGAGACATCAATAAGATTAAAAAGGAAACTTTGTAAATGAAACACCTCGATAACACGCCGATGGGCGACGTTCACTCGCTGTGGTCACGCTGTCGATAGCTTTATATCGGCCTATAGAATTTCCAAGGTCCATTCGATAAGCAGCTTGGCATTTTATGTGCGCTGTGCACCCGCGAGGTCGGGGCCGTGCTGTTCCACCTGGATGGCGGCGGGCATCCATCTTTTGTACGAGTGAACGAGTGTGTTTGGCCATGTTTGCCTTTGGCTCTGATGAAGTGCTTCTTCCCTGAAGGTGACCTTCTGTCTCCATACCTGCCGCTACAGTCTATTAAGCACCTTAATGATGACCAGTGCCAGTGGGCTTCCTGTCCAGCGGTGGTTGAGAACATGAGGGACTCTTCTTCCCAAAACAAGTCCGCCTCCTTTTGTCTGTTTGTCTTTCTCATGCCTCATGGACCTTTGATTAAGTGTCTCAGTGTGGCTTGGCACACAGCTGTATGCTACATCTGAATGGCGCGATAGGGACGGCTAGGACGCCTCCGAGTGCTGTTTTTGTGTGCTGGACCTTTTACGGTTTTGCTGTGATACAGTATCTTTGCATGGACAGACCTTAAACCTCCAGCACAGTGTGTGAGGAAATTAGCAGCGATGATGACAAAAGCTTTTGTGGAATCGAGTTCTTAGTCATCGATCTTCTCTCTGTAGCGCGTCTTGTTTCGTCCTGTCCAAGACAAAGATCTGGCAACATGTCTCCTGCATCGGCACCACCTTCAATCAATACATAAGCGATAGCATTTCTGATTGGTCAGAAAGTATAGATGAATAATCTCTACCTGCAGCTTCGACTATAATAAAAGACATTGGGTGTGACAGCCTTTTTGTTTTTTTGTTTGTTTCCAGCTTCTCCACTGTCTTGCTGCGATAGAGACATCAGCTATGTGTACTTATTCTAAGTAGACTGCCGGCAGAGAGACTAATCAGGACGGAAGCACTCCAGATGAAAATGTGCACCTAGACTAAGCAGATGACTCTGTGCGAGTCCTGTTGCTGACAAAGAGTGATGAAGACCTTTTTTTTTTGTCTCCTTGTAGGTGTGAATATCATTAGCAGCATTTGTTCAAGCTCACAGGATGTGGCAGCTTTCTATGCATGACCACAAATGAAATGGCGGGGGGGTGGGGGGTGGCGGTGCGGTGGGGTGGATTAAAGGGGTGAAGAAAATACAAGAAAAACCGAACTAAAGCAATATGGAAATAATGCAATGGTGTGACTAATGACTTGCTGTTCAGGGTCTGAACATGTTCTCCTCAAAGTGAGGCATTACACACTTATCAGCGCCTCGCCTTTTCCTTTCATCTCTCAGGACTGAAGTCACCTCAAAAGAAATGGGGACCTTGAAGCCATCTTTTTTTTTTTTTTTTTTTTTTAGGATTGTGGTAGTGTTTTGTGTCCTTTTTCGCAAGCGAATCAGTGCTGCGGTGCACACGAGAGGTACAGAGTGCTTCGTGTTAATCTCTCTCTCTTGGGCCCGACCCTAGCGGGGGCTTACGATCAGAGTTCTGATTCTACAGAAAAGCCCAGTAGAATCGTCCTCTGGTCAAGGAGGCACATTTTTTTTAGTCACCGTGCCTGAAAACCTAGACCTGATTGTCGAGAAGAATCGACTCTCATCCTCCTTTCTCTCCATTTCACCTTGTCTAATCTAAAGTTTTTCTAGTCTGATGTTCCTCAGGTTTGCCGTCGCTTAGTTAAGCTAACATTGTTTTGTTTTTTTTATTAACTCAGTGTGCATGTAGGGATTTTGGCTTCGTATGACCCGGTCATGGGGTTATTAATATAGAGGATATTATCGCCCCTTGAGCTTCTGATCTCTTTTGTTTGAAGGATCTGGTTTATTAATGCTAATATTAGCAGGGCCCTGACCTCTAATCCTTCTACAGTCAATTAGTGGAGTTTCCACCTGCAGGGCATCTCCAGATTTATGTGCTTACCTAGGAGTTTAACCGCAACCCTCCGACCACACTGCTATACACACAACCCCATCCCAAAAGGATCCTGAAACATGCTCTGAAGCTTCCGAGTCTCAGTTTATATCAGTCTTATTTTTCAGCCTCGGTCATTCACCTTTCTAAATTCACTGTGTTGGAACTCATCCGTTGACTAACTCTATATTATTTAACCTGTAATAAAACACACGGGTTCATTACTCGGATGCGATCGACCAACTCCGGTCCGTAGTAAAATTTTGACAATAATTGAATCCTATATTAAACTTTTATACTAATGTCTAGTAGGACAGTGGTCCCCAACCCCCGGGCCGCGGACCGGTACCGGTCCGTGGACCAAATAGTACCGGGCCGCCCAAGGAACATTAAATTATTTCCATTTTATTTACTGTGGTGTATTTCTCTCGGGTTTGTCCGACTTTCCATGGACGAGAGGTTAACTGAGAGACGTCACCTAAAGTCGCACCAATACCGCGCATGCGCAAAATATGATATCGGGCCGGGTTTAGGTGACGTCTGGAGCTGAGCGGCTGCGGCGTTGTAGCTTAGGTGGTGAGAGAAGGGGTGTATCGCTCTTCTCTCTGTTCACCGGTACTTTGTCATGTTTAACAGTGCTTGGTGTACGTGTATATTGTGTTCGCTCAAATTTAACCCACAAATGAGCACGAAACAGACGTCGTTAGAAAGTTAGAAACTCTGCCGGTGTTCTGGATTAAAGTCATGGCGGAATACCCTGAGATTGTCACCACAGCACTTAAATCCCTATCGCCATTTCCGACATGCTATCTGTGTGAAGCGGGGTTTCTGCAGTGACGGCAACCGAAACAAAACAACAGAATAAACTTTTTAAATTTTAAATTTTACCAGCGGGCCGCGGTAAAATTATCAAACATTGCCCGGGTTCGCGGTGAAAAAAAGGTTGGGGACCACTGTAGTAGACAACAGATGGCTTTTAACATCACAGAAACGTTCGACTCGGCACAAAATAATGAAAAAAAAAAAATCTTTCAGTTTTTGCTTTTCCTAATGATCAGTAATCTGTGCCATAGTAACTATCTGACGATGAACTGGATTCAGGTGCCTGCTGATCTCGTCAGTAAAAACATTAGCTTCCTTCTCAGATTCTCATTGGCACTTTCTCTCATCGGCTGACGAAAGGGTGCCCAGATTATACTGCTACACAATATCAGAGCACGAAGCCATTGTTTCGTCTGTGTCCTCATTTGTACGGCTGGTATGTCGCTTAGCAACCGAAGCTTACTGTTAACACACTGCATTGTGTTAAAGCAATAAGCCACTTAAGGACTCGCGTTACAGTGATTTTATAACGGTAGAGGGGATTTTAGGCACTAAAACTTCCTTGTGCCTAACAGCGCTCTTCCCAGTGATAAAACCAGTAAAACACATGCCCTCTCATGGCTTATTTCTTTATTATAGCAGCATTTGCACAGAACAACAGCTCAGCCCTAGTTTGCTTACTGTATTATGCTAATCGTGTGCACACTGACCTCAACTGTGTATTCCAGTTCCAGCAGTCGGTCTTGTTGGATTTTATCTTACACTGTACATTGATAAACACCGTGTCAGAATTTTTAAGCTCCTAGCCTGATTCTTTATGGTTTCAGTAATTAAAAGCCAGCGTTTCGTATCGTATTCGCTCATCCTACTCCCCCGGGCATCGCATAAATAAACCTGGCAAAACTTTACACCTTTCAAACTGATGACAAACTCTTATTCTTAACACTTGGAATAAAATAGGCTAATACATCTCACCTGGAATAATGAGATATCGTGTCTCATACGGTTGTCCGTACCATGCCGTGCCATGTGCGTAGGCAGAACGCCTTTATACAGTACTTTCTGTATAACGTTACTCTCGCTCATACTTTGTCAGCTCTGTCCCTGTTTGCACTCCTCCTCATGAGGTGGACTATCAAACCCTATCTGGGAAGAGAAAGAGGCTTAATTTGAGGCTAATGCTTGTAGGAACTGCTGTCGTATTTCATCTGTTTTGACATTTGGACCCGAGTTAGTCCCAGAGATCCACGGTTCAGCAACTTCCTTCTGTAATTGAGCAGATAATGGCATTGATATACTGTTACTGTAAGCTGAGCACATGTAGCTCAGATGCTTTTAATAATCTGCTCCTGGAAAGAGGCTTGTCTGTGATGACAGGTACTTACTTGGTAATCCATCTTTGGTGGGTGGTAACTGGGTTAGTTGGAAGGGTTGAAGAGCAATTTTAGTAGCAGTTCTAGTGTGGCCAGTAGGTTCATCGCTTTGCTCTTGAAAGCATATCATTCTGAAGGAAACCCTGCAAAACATTCAGGAATATACTGTAATTACCTTAAAACACAGGAAGACACAAGGATCAGTGTATCAGTAAATAAACATCGTAATTAACAGGAAGTGATGTGACAGGTCGATCCTTCCGTGGTACTTTTCATAAGGCACCAAACAAGCGTAGCTTCCACACACTCTTCGATTCACGTCTCAGTTCGCTCGCAGCGAACCCGAAGCCCTTGTTTTCCAAAGGCAAATAAAAAGAACATTCACACTTCACAAATCATAACGAACCCAAGGCTCAAATGGCCCGAGTCTGAAAATAACACTTTAGTCACAAAGGGATGAACTCTTGGAAATCTTTGGCCATAAAGTTGAAGACTGCAGTACTTTAGTCACCGAGGGCTGCACTCAGAGTCACTAAAAAGTTACATCAATATTTACACCTGGAAACTTAGACGTATTCGGAGTTGAGTTAAAAAAAAACATCTTTCTGGGTGCTTTATTAAGATCATCACACCTTAAACTATACAGGATACTTTATCAGTACTTTAAACGAACGCCTTCATAACGCGTATAGTTTTGATCGAGTATGTTTACAGAACGTCCTTCTCACCCGAGCTGCTGTCGCACATGAAGAATGAACCGAAGGCGCACGTGTACCGTCACGTCGGTTCCAGATAGAGTTACGTACGTCTGTAGTTATGCCTGAGGTCTGAGTACTATCGTGAACAATTTCTGTATTAAATCAACACTCAGCTCTGGATGTGCATCGGTCTTGATGAATAATAAAAAAATAAAAAGTGTCATAGTAACGTATCACAGCACCTCTAGCAGCATAAACGTGCTCGAGCACTGATTCAACGAAACAATACTGGAGGAATGAAGCTGTGGTATAAATCTTGTCTTTCGGTTATGGTGTATGTGAAGCACGTAGCACTTGATTTCCATCTGCTTCGGTGTCTGGAAAATAGCGTAAATGTAAATATTACCGCTAAAGCAAAAATACTATACCTTCGGCTGTTACGACGGTATAATAACTGCGATATTGATTGTGTCTTATCTGAGAAGTAAGAAAAAGCCAGACACATAATGGCCGAGGCACCGTATGCTTTATGGCTGGATATTTCCTTCGCATCATCACATTGACACGAGCCTTTTGAACTGCTGGAGGACTTTTTGAAAGGAGAATATGTAAATCGGTTATATAATAAAATAATGTTGATTCATTGTAAGGCACGTCATGTCACTTTAAAAGGCCCTTCTCGTTATTATTTAATGTTTAATTTAGATTAACCTCTGAAACGTTCACTGTTCATTTTCAGGATATTAAAATCATTTTTTTTTTAAAAAAGAGCCGAGAACCGGCTTCAGGTACAGTAGGTCGCTTCGAAACGTGGGACGTGTTGAAGGGATTGGAATAAATATTGAATAAATCTTTGTGAATATATCAATCATATTTAAGTATTGATAATGTAATCCAAGGGAGTACATGGGGGCTTAGTGGTTAGCATGTTCGCTTCACACCTCTAGGGTTGGGGGTTCGATTCCCGCCTTCGCCTTGTGTGTGGGGGTTTCCTCCGGGTACTCCGGTTTCCTCCCCCGGTCCAAAGACATGCATGGTAGGTTGATTTGCATCTCTGGAAAATTGTCCGTAGTGTGTGAGTGAATGAGAGTGTGTGTGTGCCCTGTGATGGGTTGGCACTCCGTCCAGGGTGTATCCTGCCTCGATGCCCGATGACGCCTGAGATAGGCACAGGCTCCCCGTGACCTGTGGAGTTCGGATAAGCGGTAGAAAATGAATGAATGAATGAATGAATAATGTAATCCAGCTACAAGCATGTTCGTTTAAGCTTGTAGTTTTTTTTTATATACCGAGTAAGCAACGAACGATTTCACGAGTGCAGGATGCGGTGCAGTGTTTCGGATTTTAAAGCGTTCTTATCTCCTTTTTTTATTGCGATGATTCGACATGCATCTTAAATCTTAAAGCGCTTTTAATCATTTCTCCGAGCTCACCTCTGCCTAAAACTATAAGCACACCGCACGTATCGAACGAACTTCAGCTCCGTGTGTTTATTTCATGCAGGAAGATATTTCACACGTCACACGTCAACGTACCGTAAATGTGTCGTGTGAATATTTCATGAAGCCCAATGCAGAAACGTTACATTATTCTGTCGTGTTGCGGTTTGATTTCGCTTCTCTCTCTCTCTCTCTCTCTCTCTCTCTCTCTCTCTCTCTCTCTCTCTCTCTCTATCTTCTCCTCCCGATCCGGTGTCATCATCAATTTATAATGTCATAGCTCTGCGATAAATAGCATAAAACATTTAATAAGACCGTTAACCACGTGTCAGAGTAAAAATCTTAATCAATAGAAAGTTCACGGCTCTAGACGAATTGATCCGTGCGTTTTGGAATGAGGAGGAGATTCAAAGGCAGATAACGGACCAGGACATCCATTAATTCGCCTGTCGGAGTGTCAAAAGGTCTTCGGAGATAAATACGCCGATAGCTATTCAGCTGAGAAGTCTTCATCTCGTTTATACAAAGCTTTCTGCATTCTTTAAATCGATAGAAAGGTATAGAATAGTGATTAGTCAAAATCAGCATTATACTGTATTTATTCCTTCGTTTATTTTTGGGCAGATAGTTTAGTGAGTTCGATCATGACGTCACTTTTTTCAGCTAGTGAGTGAAGTAGACATGAAATCCTGTTACTTTTCTCATCAAAGAGTGCTTTCGCTTTGCTGAGGTTTGCAGCAGATTGGCTCTGTCGCTAATAGAATAGAACGGGGGGCACGGAAGCCTTTATTATCGCCACATATACATTACAGCACAGAGGAATTCTTTTCTTCACATACCCCAACTGAGGAGGTTGGGGTCAGAGTGCAGGGGCAGCTATGATACAGCGCAGGGAGCAGGGAGGGTTGAGAGCCTTGCTCAAGGGCCCAGCAGTGGCAGCTTGGCTTTGCTGGGTCTTGATTAATAACCCAGAGCCTTAACCAGTTGTGCCACCACTACCCTAATATCTAACTAACCCACTACTCCGGGTGTGTGTTCACGGTGTGTGTGTGTGTGTGTGTGTTCACTGCTGTGTGTGTGCACGTTGGATGGGTTAAATGCAGAGAACGAATTCTGATAATGTTTCACCATACTTAGCCATATGTCACGTCACTAATGTCTCTTTAGCATCGCTAGCTAAATCCTGTGCGGTCTTAACAAGCTAACTCTGATACTGGCAGGTAAACATCATCAGAGCGATTCCGATTGATTGGTCAAGAATGGCTTCCTGTTTTTATTTGTCATGAGCTCTCAGGATATTTTCAGCTGACTGACCGACTGCCACTTTCAGTGTTTATCTAGCGTTCACCCAAAGCATTCCATCAATGTGTTTGAGGGATTAAACGGTTTAAACTAATGAGGTTTACAAATTTACAGTACATGCTAGTCCAAATGCAACATCGCTAAGTTCTACTTCTTTCCCTTAAATACTAATGTTTATTCCAGGTTATCTCTTTGTTTTTTTAATTCTCCGGGTTTTAACTTTCCAAACAGTCTGAAATTTGGGTAAACTTACTACGGTGTTCGTCCTACTGTACAATGGGAGCAGTTCTGAACAAAAAACAAATATCTGGTTGAACATCTTTAAAAGCTGTCGTTAATGTATGCGTAAATGGAAGCCCACATGTTTGCTCCATTATGCCCCGTAATATATTATTATTTTGCATTGTGGGGGCAGTGAGGTAACCTGTATCTGCCCTCAGAGACCAAACCAAATCCGGAAGGTGTATTACAGCCTCCACAGGCTTCTTAAAGATGCCAATCAAAAATCTATTGGCTGTTCTCACACGTCACAGCTGCTATACACAACATCAAGACACTGCAGTCTATTAAAGTGTGTTTAGTTCACACACACACACACACACACACACACACACACACACACACACACACACACACACACACACACACACACACACACACACACACACTTTTTCCCTCCTCAAATGGCTACAGCTGTTGACCAGCATATTGCGCTTCTTTGCCAGATTGCTGGAAGGCGTAAGAGTCGGTCATCCATAAAAGTGGCCATTGAGCGTTAATCAAGACCGGTAGAGCAGCTGCTCAATCAATTAGCACTTCTTGTTGCTGGCATCACGGCTCTAATACACCTGGCACGGTTTTCCCCGTAATCCAGCCCAGGATGTGTGTAAGCGAGTCAAACCACAAACAAAGCACACTTTAATAGACTGCGGCATGTTCGCACGGCACATTACGGCCTCACGGAACGAGAACGGCCTCCGTATCGTCGGCTAGCAGTCGATTCAGCATCTTTAAGTTGCAAGGACACGGAGGCCACGGCAGCTTTAAACCGGCCATGATTCCGGCCACTAGAGTGCTCGAGGACCATAATAATACAAGCGGACGAGCAACTTCCACTTTACTTCCACAACATTTTATTAATAATCATCTAACACTAGCTGATTCCATTCTGGCAGAAAATAAACTGAAACCGTGTTCATGCATCACGTATCATCTCCGGCCCTGCTTTTATAATATATATGATCTTACTTTGTGAGCAGCCATGAAATTCCTCTCATGAGTGAGAAGTGCACTTTAACTTTTAACTCAAGGCCGCGTCTGTTGAGCGCTCGCTGTGGATTGAGCAGAGCTCATGAACAGGCTATGTATTATATTATATTATATTATATAATATGTGTTACTAATTCCTGTATAACAGTATAAAGGATCATTTAATTAATTAATAAATAAATTAATTAATTTTTTTTATTTTAAATTACAGCGTTTTCTTTCTAATTATTATTATTATGTCAAATTATACATCAGTGTTTTTTTGTTTTATTTGTTTATTCCTTTTATTAAACCTTATCCTGACATGCTCAAACTTCTTGTAATTTTAGATTAAACGAGATTTCAGACCTGCGAGAGTATAATGATCGACAGGAAGTGCAACGCAACCGAATTTAACGCTACCTGATCTATCGATCTACTGTAGTCCGGCGTTTATCTTATGAGTAATCTCATAAGAGGAAATATGATTGAATCGCATTTTCATTTGCTATGAATCTGATATAATATTCAGATCTATTTTATGATGTACATCTATATACAGTAGTAGATGCTTTAATTCTTTATCTAGCGACTTGAAAGACTTGTCTGTGTAAGATATTTTTCTACGCATTGACGACTAAATAATTACGGCTTAACCCCCTCAGAGTTCCGGATCGTTCTGAATGAAGCAGTAACTACGGTAAAAAGTAAAGTGTTACTGATGAACCTGGTTATTATACACCCCGATATAAACGGATAGCGATTCCGTGGACAGCTTTTAGCTGAAAAACGCGCGGACGGTTTTTAATTCCCGTAACCACCGTGCGAATCAGATTGCGTCGATTTGTATCCGAGCCACGTTTCGTTTTTTTTGTTTGCTGCTTTTAGACGTGCAGGTATTCATTCAGGTGTAGGAAAGGTTCTGCAATTAGCTGTGAGGAATGTGAATAGCTTGATTGATTGGGGAGGGACGATCACAATGCAATAATTTCCCCCGTGACCAATTTCCTCACGCCTCCACGAGCAAATAAAATATGGAACAAAAAAGCGCCGACGTGCGCGTTCCTGTCGAAGCACGCGACCGATCCGGCTGTTCCGGCTCCTAATGATCCGGCGAAGCAAAAATAATAACCAAGAAACAGGGGTCATAACTCATCAATGCAGTGTAATAATGTCAACCTTGTTAAATAAGTCTGGGGCTTGTTATGTCAATGCATCAGAGTAACAGATTGCATGGTTAGCATGGCTGCGCTAGCGATTCGGTCCCATGTGGAGTGTATTGGTGACTGCGAGGTGTGTTTGCGTGGGTCACTCAGGACACGCCACATGATTCTGTTGCATTCTGTCTGCCAGTTAGCACAATTTCTGTGTTGATTAGCAATCATCATGGATCAATGTGTGCAAACAAGTCTGTTTGATCATGCACTCATACAAGGGCATTGTGAATAGGAACAGCGCTTCCTCTACCTCTTCCTCTTCCTCTTCGCCATCGTCGTGTGAATCGTAATGTTAGAAGCTTGCTGTTGATTAATTTTTAGCATTTAGCAGATTTATGGAAAGACCAACGGCCCGTGTTAAACCGCCGCAGAAATGTCATTTGATTTCAGAACACCGGCACGGACACGAGTTTGACTGCTCCGAGGCAGGAAGTGACATTTTCCGCTCGCTGAAAAGGTGCCAGGTCAGGTGTTTTATATCGCCTGTAAAAACTTTTATACGGAATATCTTGTAGTAGGAAGTCAAGGTGACTGGACTTGTCTTAGAATCTCGTTTACAAAGACGTCCCAGCGTTCTGAAGGCATCACAGATGTACTTACTTACGAATTGTACACTTTTCTACCTTAAAGTCGTCAGCATTATGGTAATGTAAGTACTTTAAGTTACATTTTTATATTAAATCATATTTTGTATTGAATCGTTTGGCTGTAACATTGAAACAACAACAACAGTGCCTGCTGGGTTTGTCTATAAAGTGCGTTTTGTTTGTATATATATATATATACTTTTATTTCATTGGGTAGTTTTACAGAATGTCTAAAAATTGCCTCTGCGCTGAACTTCACAGAGAGTCCGAGTCGGAGCGAGACGGCCGTACAGAAAGGTCATGGCTCAAGCAAAAGAAAGTCTAAAAACTATCGATCCTGACAGCAGGAGCTTCGGCACAAAAACAGCAGGAACGATTAAAAGCGCCAGCGTGTTTCGTAATCCTCTACGTGAGCATCAGGATATGTGCTCCGATGTCTTAATTGTACTGCGTACTTTTATAGTCGGACATAAAACGTATCATCTGCTACTCACCGAAAGCGCATTGCGTTTGATTTATGCAGCTGTCACCGCTTATTTCTGTTTACCATTCGATTTCTCACAGCACAGAATTAGTACAATTACCGCCTTATTGCTGACATTTTATTTACTTATTTATTCATTGCTTAATTAATTATTTTCTGTTATTTTTTCTTTTCCCTCACTTATCGGCAGCTTTTAGAACAAAACTCGTTCACGGGGTCGCGGTTTTTGTGTCGCTTTGTTTCTCCGGCATTTGTTTTTTTAAATAAAGTACACAAAGTTTTCACATTTATTTATATATATATATATATATATATATATATATATATATATATATATATATATATATATATATATATATAACTCCCCCTTCCCCCCACTCCTGAAACAAATGGGATCTTTGCATAAGTAATGTGGTCCAGGCCTACGGAGCTCGGAACTTAAGAAAAATTACGATATTTCTAGTTATAAATCCACTCCTGAGCAATCTGTCTGGCACAAAGTGCTGCCGAGCCAGGACTATTATTGTATGGTAAGCTTTTAATCTTTAAAAAAAAAGACGGCAATAAATAACAGAGATGGTCTGCTTCTTCTTCTTTTTTTTCTTTTTTTTTTTTCCCCAAGATTTGCTTTAGTCCATTTTCTGTTATGACAGTAGCCCATAAGGTAATAATTCAAATTAGTAGAAGCAGGATAGTGTTTGCAGTGTGTTATGTAATGAACACGAAAAGAGATGCCATTACTTTAGTGGCCTGAATATTTGCAGAAAGTCACTTTAATTGCCTGCTTTATGGAGCAGTTAGGCAATTAACTCACGTTAGGCTGCAATGAACCAAATAACCGAATGTGTGTTGTTCACTAAGTGCTACTCGGTAATGATGACACCATACCAATAAGCCATTCATCCATCCATCCATCCATCTATCCAACCATCCAACCATTTTCTGGAGCACTTATCTTATACTGGGTCACCAGGAATCTGGACCATGTCCTGGAAAAGGCACAAATGTACTCACAGTTACACATGGAGAACATGCAAACGCCACAAACACAGGGTGGGGGCATGAATGCGACCTTCAGATATCGGCATTGTCAGGCAGAATCCTCGTATCTCCAAAACCATTATTTTTCAGGAAATTTTAAAAAAAAAAGTGGTATCTTATTTGTCTTGATTGTCTTGTGCTAAATTCCTGTCCTCAGACGAGCACCAGAACTAGCGGGGGTCAAGATTTTTTTTTCCTTTGAGCCCAGTGTTTTGAAGACATTTACCTCAGAAGACGTGTTGATTCGTTGCGACTCTTAATCGTGAGAATATGCCGCAAAGCTCTGCCGCGGAGTGAAGAAGAGGTGGACATTTGAAGTGTCCAATGGAGTTAAGAGATTTGCACTCAAGCTATTTTCAAGACTTTAGATCGGTTAATAACTTGTAAAAATAACAGACACACGTGGGGACTGACCGATAGCGTCGATATGTGAAAAAATATGAAATTGACAAAATTTGGACATACGAAGTTTCCGCCCGACAGCGACGATATGCTAACCACTGGAACAGAACAGAATAGAATGGAATAGAAGCCATTATTATTGTCATATATACAGTACATTACACCACAGAGAAATTCTTTTACATGATACAGCACCCCTGGAGCAGAGAGGGGTTAGGGTCTTGCTCAAGGGCCCAACAGTAGCAGCTTGACAGTGCTGGGGCTTGAACCCTGATCCTCCAATAAACAACCCCTAGCCTTAACCACACTAGTACCCCATACTGTACCACGTATCATGCTCTTTAATATCTTGGTCCCTGAAAAGCTCACCTTTACTGTTATCTCTACATGTTGCAGAAAATCCTTTGCTTATCCTTATTAAGTCTTAGAATATCCTTCTTTCCCCTCACCATATTGTTTCAGTTTAAACATTGCTGTAAGTGTAGCTAATCTAGCGTTATCCTCCTGGAGGGTTTATTCCCAATGATGAGAATAAGAAATGTTGCTTTTCTAGTAAGACTACAGCTCATGTAGTGTACGTGGCTGACCTTTAGCTACAGGCACACAGGCTGTGTGTGTGTGTGTGTGTGTGTGTGTGTGTGTGTGTGTGTGTGTGTGTGTGTGTGTGTGTGTGTGTGTGTGTGTGTGTGTGTGTGTGAGTCTCTAACACGCTGAGAATGTGACCTAGGATCACCTCAGACCATCTTTCCGGGCAGGTTCTGAATTTTTTAACGTATACTTCTGCTAATGCAAATTTTATACTAATTCAAGTGAACAAGTCTGATTTTGTTAGACTTCATATATAAACAGAATCATCTGGAAATCTGCAGCTGTTACAAAATCTTAACTTCCCGCTTCTCTGGGTTGACGTGTCATTTTTTTATTTATTTATTTTTTTTAGATTTAATTTTTTTTTTCTTTTCGAATTCGAGTTTTTGAGGCCATGGTGTGGAATTATTGTGTGGGAAAAATCCCCCAGCAATCGTTTTCTTCCCCTCTCAGTGCTGTCAACTTCATAAAATTGATTGTGGATAATTTTCATGCTGTGAATAATCCCAGCCTAGGAGTTTCATAAGCTTTCCAGCAGGCCCCTGAATAAGAATATAACCGGAGTTGAACCTGTCAAGCACAGATACCAGGTTGAGCGATGGATCAATTCCAATTGTTATGATATTATTCATGAGTTCTGAATTATTATGCATGAAGCCTCACCTCTACAACCGTGCATACTGATCTGCAGCTACAAGTCCATCCCTCTGTCGCGTTCTCATCCAATCTGGAAACGTAGCTGCCACTTAATCAACCACCACATTCACAGGACGCCGGCTCGATGCCACAGTTCTGGCTCGGAATTATTTTTGATTATTGATGTAAATTATAGACTTACTCTATTCATTATCGCTCATTATATTCCTCTCACATTAATTACCACCTGCATTAAATACAGTGCTGTACAGCATCTCTACAGTGTCTGTGCTCTGCTCTCAGTGTTACAGTACATAAACATGGCGGTACTCAGGCTTCAGCGGACGGACGATGTCGGAACAGGACGTTCGCAGCCGTACAGAAAAACGAAGCCGAAAACAAATGAAAGCTAATAAACTGTCTGAAGTGAAGCGGTGTAGCTCCAGATGTGCTCACGTAGCAGAAACGTGGAGGCTGTAAGGCGAGACATCTCTGATAGTGTCAGTGTGCAACACATGAGGAACCCATCAAACACGGCATGGAGATGGATTAGTGATCAGACGCCCAGTTTTCTACCCAGTCACGTCTTTCTACCCAGTTTTCTACCCAGTCACGTCTTTCTACCCAGTTTTCTACCCAGTCACGTCTTTCTACCCAGTTTTCTATCCAGTTCACCTGAAGCCTGAATGTAGTGGGTTATGTAGTAGTTTTTTTCTTTCTTTCTTCTTTACTTCCATTCTTTTTGTGTTTTTTCTTAATTTTCTCTCTTCCAAACAAAAATGAAGGAACGAAGGAAGGAAGGAAGGAAGGCAGGAAGGAAGGAAGAAGGAAGGAGGGGGGAGGAATATTAGGGGGGGGGAGGAAGGGGAGAGAGGAAAAAAAACAAAAGGAAGGAAGGAAGGCGGAAGGGGGGGGGGGGGGTAAAAAGGACGAGGAAGGAAGGAAGAAAGGAAGGAAGAAGAAGGAGGGGGAGGAAAAGGGAGGGGGGAATGGAAGTGGGAGAGAGGAAAAAAAAGCAAGGAGGAAGGAAGGAAGGACGGAGGAAGGAGGACGGAAGGAAGGGGGGAGCAAGGGAGGGGGTGAGGAAGGGTCTCTCTTCCAAATCCCCCTTCTTTCTTTCCTTCCTTCCTTCCTTCCTTCCTTCCTTCCTTCCTTCCTTCCTTCCTTCCTTCCTCCCTCCCTCCTTCCTTCCTTCCTTTCACTCCTTTACCTCTCTTTAGCAGATCATGTCTACAGAAAATTCTCCACCAACCCAAAAAACACGTCATGTTCGGTTCAAATTGTCTGTTTTTTTTTTTTCTTGGTTAAACAGCTAGTTATACAAAATAATGTCACTAGTATGGACAAGGTTTTAGTGGATTAATTACATTTCAAAATAGTTTTCCCTTTTTTTTGTCCTTGGGAAATGTATTTTAATCAGTGCAGTAAACCCTCATGTTTTGTCCTTGTATTGATCATCGCGATGTTAACCCTGGTATCGCTTACAAAGTCCATGTAATTAGGGCCTCGTTAGCACCTTTATTTTATCTCAGACCTTCCAAATGGGAGACGTAGCCTGCCGCGGTAACAGGAAATGCTTTACACTTTAATCCTCATTTGTTTTAATTGCACATTTGGCTTATTTGAAGACCAAATTATAAATTTGGGCTTGTCGAATGTCAATAAGATTGTGAAGCGAATTGAATCGATCTGGAAATGAATCTTCTTGTCCCGTGAGGGTCACGAATCAATCCAAAATATCTACACGACCGTCTATTTAGTTATCCTTGTTATGATAGAAGGATATAAGATCATCTACTTTGCGGCATGGGAGTTTTACAGTACTTTACGGTGTGAGTGTTTTATTGCTCTTCAGAGGAATAGCGAAAGAACATTCCACTTGTAAAGAGTGTGTCTAGTGTGTGTTTTTTCTGTAATTATTTTTTTCCCCCTTCTCTTCACTGAGTTCTGGCAGATTTACACTAATCCACCAAGCGTCACTGCTGAAACCATCACTGTCACGCAAATCCGACGAAGTTCGGTCTCGATCTGCTGATGTGTGTGGAGAAACATTCATAACCCATATGTTAGGGTTCTCGACCTCCTAACATCAGGGAATATGTAGTATTTTCGCTGTCAGTCTGCGTTTGTAATTAACGCTGTTTGTGCTCCGTTCGATCGACATTAGATCCGTAGCTGTAGATCTGAACGTGTCTCTCTCGTGATCTCTTCACGTGTCTCTCTCATGATCTCTTCACGCATGTTTCCTAACATTTGTCTTTTCTTTCTATTTCAGGCTTTTCCATGCATATCCACAGGAATTTATGGTAAGCCCAGTTTTTCCTTCTTCTATATTTTCTGTGTAAAACTTCAGGAAAAGTATCTAAATTCTCATAATCTTCTCAAACCTCTTTTACCCCCATGAGCTAGTGCAGGTTCTCAAAGGAACGTTCTAGCTGTTTTATTTACACACCGTTCCTCTTAGCTTTACCGTCATCACTGATTCCTTTCATTACTACACACACGATTGTCGGACAGTTTATAATCACAAGCTTTTGGACCTTTTTACACCTGGTGACTTCATGTGTTGTCTCTGATCCGATAGCTATCTGATTTGTTAAAACTGTTCCATTTACATCAGGCCACATAAATGCGTCTCGGTGAATCGGATATCGATCCGATCTTTCTACTCCCGCCAAAAATGCTAATATATTTTACCTCATTTCCGGGGGATAATTGAAATGGAACACGCTTTGGTGTATGCAGTTGCTACAAAAAACAACAATTACTGTTTGCTGCATTTTTGCTGGTGGCAGCAGTGCATTTTAAGACCAAACGAGACGCCTGGGTGAAAGATCGGAGCCAGCGCTGGTGGGAAAACATATTTGTTTCTGGTGCAATGCACGACACGCTAGTCACCTGCGAGTGACGTACTTCCGTTTGGGAGGAGTATAGCGCTGACGTATGTGGCTTGAACAAACACATTCATTTACACCTGTCCAGTTTCATCTGAAACGCGTCCCAGACCACCTCCTGAAGGGGTTTGTGCGATCGGATTTATATCCGTCTCGAAAACGTTTCGGAGGGCATTTAGACCTGGTCTTTTTACCATCGGATAGCAGGAAACGCAGGAAGTGACCAGGTGTAAAAACTCCCTTAGTTTCACCCGAATGAGGATGAGGTTCCCTATGAGTCTGGATCCTCTCAAGGTTTCTTCCTCATCCATCTAAGGGAGTTTGTCCTCACCACAGTCACATCTTGAACTTCGTGTACCACGTTCCTTATATTCTGTAAAGCCGCTTTGAGACGACCTCCGTTGTTTAAAGCGCTAGACGAATAAAATTTGAATTGGATTGAATTAAAGAATTCTCTGTAGGTGCTGAATAACAAACATGCTTTAAGATGATGAACAGCTGGAAAACATTTGTCGTTTCTAAAGTGTTTGTGCTCGGCGGTACACTGGGTAATCTAGAGGGGGTTCATACCGTAGGTCATGGTGAACGGATGGATTAAATTCCTTGTGCCCTGAATGTTCCCTGTCTCAAAAAACATTCACGTCAATAGTCGGAGCTGTAGAAGCTCTTATTCTTCTTATTCCTCTTATTAAGCTCTGTATTAACTCTATTACTTGTATTACTGATGTAATTCTGAGACTAAAATGTGTTTGTCATGTATCTAAACCAGCAGGAGCATCTAGATAAGCATAAACTGTCAACCTATGCAGCTCAATTCTGCAAGAACTCTGTACTGTACAGTACTTACATCTCGCAAGAAGCTGTACGTTCTACCTGCTTTTGGGAGCTTGCTTTTACAATCGGCAGAGAACTGCGTCAGTTTTGTACATAACACACACACACACACACACACACACACACACACACACACACACACACACACACACACAAACACACACGGGTTTAGTGCATCGTGCAGCTGAATTACTTCTGAAAACGTTCTCTGTGTAAACTATAGTTAAGAAAACAATCGAAAACCCCCACAATCCCTAAATATCACTGGAACATCAAGAAGTTTTGCTATCAGCAGGTTTATATTTTAATACTTGATGTCTTATAGCAAAGCCTTCAGTTCTATTATTTGGAACAACCAGAGGCAGGAGTAAGCTGATGATGTACACCGACTTTAGCAACATACCGGCTGATTGATGAAATCAGCAGTGACTGATATCCGACCAAACGGACGTCCGAGGGAAGAGAAAAGAAAACATAATAAGGAAAAAAGGAAATATAATCAAATCACCAAGTCAGCTCTGAAGTAAGGCGTAGGAGTGATGTACCTCAAAAAGCACATACGCAGCAGAACTATGGGAGCTGGACTGCAAAATACAAGTAGCTCATCAGCAGCACAAAGTGAGTACGAGTGACAGGAGCAAGTAGAGTGGGCACGCTGGACGTTATGTCAATACGCATCAGGAGAGCCGCCGTGAACACGCACGATGAGGAAAAACAAAAGCGTATCATTTAACATCCTCGAGAATCCAATTTCTGTCCATTCATGCATGTTGTTTTGTGGACTGATATCACAAAAAAGTCAATCCTAATGTGAAATGCACCACTGCAGGCTTGGCAAAGTGAAATTAGAGAAAAAAGAGAAAGAGGCTGTTGATGATTGATGAAGATGATGAAGAAAAATCGGATCTTTTTTTCCCCAAACTGGGCTTTTCTCCATATTTTGACGTTACGTGCTTAAGAACCAGGAATAAATATTTACACATTGAAAATGTACTAATTAATTAATATGAAACATTCCAGCAGTTCTGTAAGGCCTCAGAGTTTGATGGTGAAATACTGTAAACTGTCCGTATCGTACAGTTATGATCCCAAATCCAAACCTTTTTATTATTAAATCCATTAGCAAAGCAGGGAGAGGATTAGCAATGGCTACGACCACTCACAGGCATGTTATCGTGTTGTAGACTCAACAGATATGTGGGGAAAAAAGGTCTCTTGTCTGTTTTCAAAATTGAAGTGCCTTTGGCAGAAACCTAACACTTCTCATCTCTGTGTGCGATCACTCCCCGTGGTGAAGCATGGTGGTGGTGGCAGCATCATGTTGAGAGTTACATTTAGGTCATTAGTTGTACATTCATTCATTCATTCACTCATCTTCTACCGCTTATCCGAACTTCTCGGGTCACGGGGAGCCTGTGCCTATCTCAGGCGTCATCGGGCATCGAGGCAGGATACACCCTGGACGGAGTGCCAGCCCATCACAGGGCACACACTCTCATTCACTCACACACACACACTACGGACAATTTTCCAGAGATGCCAATCAAACTACTATGCATGTCTTTGGACCGGTGGAGGAAACCGGAGTACCTGGAGGAAACCCCCAACTCACGGGGAGAACATGCAAACTCCACACACACAAGGCGGAGACGGGAATCGAACCCCCAACCCTGGAGGTGTGAGGCAAACGTGCTAACCACTAAGCCACCGTGCCCCTCGTTAGTCGTACAGTAGTTGTAAAACTTAAACCTCAGTATTATTCTGTGCAATCAGGTACCAAACAATGGTACATAATGTCCACAATGCTCCTGCGCTGCAGTCAGTTAAGCAACAAGTTGAAACATATTTGAACTTAGGAGAGTTTAAAATTTTCAGAAGTAGATTTAGTAGAAAATGTCAAAATGTAGTAATGTGAATGGATCTGCCAGCCTTGTGTACTGCAGAGTATTTCTAGAACAAAGGAAATTTTGTCCCACGAGCAAGTCTCGGTACAGTAGATATCTATATGTTATCTATTTTTCAGTACAGTTTAAAATTGATATTTGGATTGCCGTGATTCGAGCAGTAAGCGAATAGAGTGTATTTAGGTGTATGGACATTATCTCTTCCCATCATTAACATCATAATTCAGCTTTTATGGCTCCTTTAGTGCTACCTTAATCTTATAACTGTATGTGTGTTTGAAAGGAGAATAGAGAGTGTGTATCTGTCATGGGAGTGAAGAGCACATTTAATTCAGTTCGCATGGCTGCAGAAGCACCAGCGAGCTCTCGACTTCAAAACATGCCTGCCGCTGCCACATTAAATGGCCTTCTCGATAAATAAACACGCTTATCTCCTGCCTCGGCTTGCTCCCCGCATGCACTCATTAATTGTGATGATAGTTGGAGAGCGAGTGCGCCGACAAAACCAACAACAAAAAAAAAAAGCTTAGAGAGAGCAGGATGATCAAAGGCCTAATAACCTGGAATGTGTCCCTCTGGCACGCTTCCTCTCTAATCCTGATTCGTCTTCCCTCAGTCATCACTGGCTCTGTGGCATACAAGGGTCCACAGAAAGATGAAAAGTCCTTACGGTATTCAAAGCTGGGAGTCAGGCGATTATTACTAGGGAAATTTCATGGCATTTTTCTATTGCAGATAAGGATAAGAGAGTAATCCATCCCCGAACGCACAGGTAACCAGTGAATATCCAGTTGAATGGTATGTTCTAATAAAGGTAGTATTCAGACCGCCTTGACTCCTTTTTATGTTGCATCCTGATACTCCAGTCATTCAAATTCATTTTATTCTCATTAATCTACACTAGGGGGGCTTAGTGGTTAGCAGGTTCGCCTCACACCTCCAGGGTTGGGGGTTCCATTCCCACCTCTGCGTTGTGTGTGTGGAGTTTGCATGTTCTCCCCGTGCCTCGGGGGTTTCCTCCGGGTACTCCGGTTTCCTCCCCCGGTCCAAAGACATGCATGGTAGGTTGATTGGCATCTCTGGAAAATTGTCCGTAGTGTGTGTGTGTGTGAGTGAGTGAGAGTGTGTGTGTGTGTGTGTGCCCTGTGATGGGTTGGCACTCCGTCCAGGGTGTATCCTGCCTCGATGCCCGATGATGCCTGAGATAGGAACAGGCTCCTCGTGACCCGAGAAGTTCGGATAAGCGGTAGAAAATGAATGAATGAATGAATGAACGAATGAATGAATGAATGAATGAATGAATGAATGAATGAATAATCTACACTCAGTACCCCATAATGACAAAGTGAAAACAGAATTCTAAAAAACTGGTCCTTTACTCAGTACTTAGTTGAAGCACCTTTGGCAGCATTTACAGCTTCATGTATTTTTAGCTATGAGACAGCAAGCTTTGCAGACCTGGATTGGGGTATTTTCTTCTATTCTTCATTTATGCAAAGCCTCTCAAGCTCGGTCAGGTTGGATGGGGTCCATTTTCAGGTCTCCCCATACAGTATATGTTCAGAATACCGGGCCACTCAAGGACATTTACAGAGTTGTTCCTAAGCCACTCCTACGTTGTATTGACTGTGGAACGGGTTTTTATTAAGAACATCTCTGTATTTTCTTCATACAGATTCGATTCGGATCGATTTCCCAATCCCCGCTGCTGAAAATCACGCCCACAGCATGATGCTGCCACCACCATGCTTCACTGTTGGGATGGTATTGAGTAGGTGATGAGCAGTGACTGGTTTCCTCCAGACATAATGTTTAGAATTGAGGCCAAACAGTTCAAAGTTGTTTTCATCAGACTAGAGAATATTGATCCTCACAGGAGGAGAGTCTTCCGTTTAGTCCCTATGCCAAAGCCCAGATCAGTGAAGGGCTGCACTGATGGTTGTCCTTCTGGAATTTTGTCCCATCTCCACACAGGATCTTTGGAGTTCAGTCAGATTGACCATCGGGCTGTTGGTCACCTTTTTTTATTAAGGCCCTTCTCAACGATTGCTCAGTTCGGCCAGCTTTTTGAAACTTCTTCCATTTGTTCTTTGGAATCTTCAGTGCAGCAGAATTATTTTCTAGCCTTTCCCACATCGGTGCCTTGCAACAATCCTGTCTTTGAGCCTTCAGGCAGTTCCTCAGTGACTTCAAGGCTTGGTCTTTGCTCTGATATCGTCGCTGTCGGGCGGAAACCTCCTACGTCCAAATTTTGTCAATTTCATAATTTTTCACATATCGATGCTATTGGTCTGTTGTTTTTACAAGTTATTAACCGATCTAAAGTCTTGAAAATAGCTTGAGCGCAAATCTCTTAACTCCATTGGACCTATTAGACAACCTAATCAGCTTATCGTGTTTTGTATTGCATCACTTATAGCTCTTAAACCTTTAAAATAGAGTTTAGGAAGATGTATGGAACTACAGTCATTAGCTTTGGTTAACTATTGAAGCCTTGTCTCTTGTCAATATTCTCAACGTGACCGCAGACTTTATCGAACACTGCTGGCGGCAGCGACGTCCGTGTCCGTACCGTTCTTATCGATGACGGCATAATCTCGTATCTCCCTGCTCCCAAGTCATAAAGCTTGTACTGTGTCTCTGATAAAACGTGACACTGGGAAAATGTTGTGTACACAACAGTATATGATAGCGATATAAGGTATAATAACAACTTTAACGTTACAATGTTTAATAACTCAAAAAAATACGCCGTTTTTAACGAGGATTCCGCCCGACAGCGACGATATGTATTGTCAACTATGAGGCCATCGACTGAGAGGTGTTTGCCTTTGCATATCATGTAAAATAGAATAATTTTACCACAGGTGAAATTACTCCAATCAAGGTGTAAAAACATCTCAGCAATGATCAAGAGAAACGGGGAGGCAGCCGAGCTAAATTTCAAAGTGTCGCTGCAAACGGTCTGAATACTTATCCACATGTGATATTTGATTTTTTCCTTTTTCATACACTTGAAAGAGTGTAGATTAATAAGGAAAAAAAATGGATTTGAAGTAGTATGTAGTATGAAGCTGCTACATAACAAAATTGAAAAATAGCGACGGGGTCTGAATACTTTCTGAATGCACTAGCATTATATGTGTAATACTGTATAACAATGACTGCGTTTCTGAGTGAATAAAACAAATATTACTGGCTACATTAGGAATTGAACGATAATAAGGAGAAAAGAAATCCAATTCACTTCCCCAGGAAAAGTAGCCATTAGCAGTAGCACTACATTGTGCAGTCATATCTAAAAAAGCACACAGGAGGAATTTCTGAAACAAATAAATGACAGAGAAGGCAATTTTATCAGTAGTTTTCTTTCTCTCTCTCTCTCTTTCTTTGCTGATCCATCCATCCATCCATCCATCCATCCATCCATCCATCCATCCATCCATCCATCCATCCATCCATCTTCTACCGCTTATCCGGGGCCAGGTCGCGGGGGCAGCAGTCTAAGCAGGGACACCCAGACTTCCCTCTCCCCATAGTCCCTCCAGCGTGTCCTAGGTCTTCCCCGGGGCCTCCTCCCGGTTGGACATGCCCGGAACACATCCCCAGGAAGGCGTCCAGGAGGCATCCGGAACAGAAGCCCGAGCCACCTCAGCTGACTCCTCTCGATGTGGAGGAGCAGTGGCTCTACTCTGAGCTCCTCCCGAGTGACCGAGCTCCTCACCCTATCTCTAAGGGAGCGCCCAGCCACCCTGCGGAGGAAACTCATTTAGGCCGCCTGTATCTGGGATCTCGTCCTTTCGGTCATGACCCAAAGCTCATGACCATAGGTGAGGGTAGGAACGTAGATCGACTGGAGGAGGCCCCGGAGAAGACCTAGGACACGCTGGAGGGACTATGTCTCTCGGCTGGCCTGGGAACGCCTCGGCTCAGCTCTTTCTTCACCACAACAGATCGGTATATCGACCGCATCACTGCAGAAGATACACCAATCCGCCTGTCGATCTCCCGCTCCATCCTTCTCTCACTCGTGAACGAGACCCCAAGATACTTAAACTCCTCCACTTGAGGCAGGAGCTCTCCACCAACCGGAAGGGGGCAACCCACCCTTTTCCGACTGAGAACCATGGCCTCGGACTTGGAGGTGCTGATTCTCATCCCCGCCGCTTCACACTCGGCTGCAAACTGTCCCAGTTCTTTGCTGATATCAAGCTTATTTTCACTTTTTTTTGTATAGTGCACTAAGTAAAATTAGCATAAACGGCCCTTAAACCACCACCGTTACACACAGTCATGCCTTTAATCCACCAAAACTGAAAGGGATAGAATATAAGGACTGAGAAAGCAGATCACATTTTTTTTCTTTGTTTACTGTCAAATGGAAAACGATGATATAATGAGAACGACAAGTCGTCCGGCACCGAAATTGGGTTACAATATCTGCAAAGCTCAGAATACGACCCGTTGTACTCGATAAAACGATATTTGACATTCTTCTTAAAATGAAATGGAGCGCCTGTTTGTATTTTTGTTTTTTAACCTTGCCTGAACTCAATATTCTTTTTATTTTTGTACTCTGTTTGTGCGACTCGTCGTGTCGTCTGCTTTATTGGAGCTGAATGCGGGAGACAAATGGCAGGGGCATGCCGTGCCTGTAATGAGAAATATGCTATAAATATTTATTTATTTATTTATTTATTGATTGATTCATTGATCTGTTGAATCGTTGATTTTCTCATTGTGTCCAGAGGAAGATGGGTTTTATGTAGTTTGTTATTCATGGATTAAGTCCATGCAGGAATACACACTTATTTGATCAGCCAGCTGTGCGTTATAATCACTACTGTCCCAAAAAAACAGCCCCACAGTATCAGATCTGCCTGAGACCCACCCCTTCTGCTCTGTCGACGTATGAATACAAAATCAAGGCACTACTAGCACAGTTAGTGCACTATTTGACTGTTTGAGACAGCGTAGGTACGAGGAGTCAGAGCCAGCAGCTGTAAATGGCTCCCTCACTTTCTCCTTTCTCCTCCACATACAGAAATAGAGAGAGAGAGAGAGAGAGAGAGAGACTGAGAGAGCGAGACGTCCCTGATGACTGATGAGTCGGGCCCTAGGAGAAAAATGACTCCTCATTCGCCACTGGCAGTCCAATCCTTCAGTCCGACCCATTAGCAGAGGTAGACTTTCTCCTAGCTTGGCTTTCAGGAGAAGTACCACCTATAAACAAACTAGGCCGGACGATATGATATGGATTATTAAGTATACGTGTGAAAGCCATCCATCACAGGCCCGTGACCTGGGTTCAACTGGATTATTCCTTTCTGAGGTGGGAGTCGTCTCTCAGTGTCTTACAAGATCAGTATTGATGGTCGGGCAGAAGCCAAAGCACAGATACACTAAGGAGTCATTTTGTCTTCCGCTTCGTCCCTCTGTCTCCACCACACGCTCACTGTGTCTCCATCTCTTCAAACCCAAAATGTCAGAAATCTCCAAATTAAAGCGCAAACGCAAATGTTCTGATAAACAAAGACGTTAAGACCGAGCGAGGAGAGCCGGTATGCTTTCTGATGACATTTTGGAATGGCTTTGCACATATATGCTGTTTCTCTTGTTGCCGACTCTGGCTATAACAATTGGTAAATTATGTTCTATGGATTTTTCTCTAAAGCTGTCAAATCAACATGTGGCACAAACTAGTGGAAAAGTTCATTTTCCATTGCCAGCTTTCTCTATTTTCTCTCTCTCTCTCTCTCTCTCTCTCTCTCTCTCTCTCTCTCTCTCTCTCTCTCTCTTATCAGTCCCTCGTGTTGACGGTGGCCTCATTGTTGACACTGAGGCTTTAGCCCCTGTCTCTGTGTAAGGGAGATAGGCAGCAGTAAGCCAGGGAATCTCTCGTGTGTATGTCCATATACACTGTGCCGGGATGAGCCGTGTTGGTGTTGGTGATCCGCCACTGTCTCCGTCACTGTAAGAGATTAGGAGCGGAGCCCTTTTAAGGGGCCTTATCTCTCCACGGTGACTCCTCACTGGTTACATACTCGGCTAGGGCAAACCAATGAAGAATGGGTTTTAGAAAATGGAGGGAAAGGACAGACACCGTGAAGTGAGATTAGGGTCATTTTCAGGACTCGACAAATACATTTTGTGAGGCAAAAAAAAAAATAAAGAAATAAAAATGAGCCAGTGAGGTCAGTGCCAATATAAAGTGTTTACAATGACCCCGAGCAGCCGGAGTGTGTTAGGCAGCACACTGATAGTCTGATCATTATCTGATTTTTGCAGGCAGATTATTCAAGTGGCTTTGTCAACATATTGCACTACAAATAGAGTTAAAGCTCTTACTGGATTATAATAAATAATCCTAGAAATATAAGCTGTTGACGAGGAAAAGGGTCCGGCGATCTGTTTAGAATAGAACTGAAATCTGACCACGACATTTTACAGTTTAGGATTCAAGCGCAAGTAATTTCTCTAATTTTCTGATTCGCTGTCGCTCAAGTTTTGTCAGGACAAGCCTTGCTTACCCAGAAGCCCCTGTTCCATCACTTGCCACCAAGTTCATTCCCAGGTTATGAAATCTTGCTAAAGTTCTCGGGTGGCGTGTCATTCTGTAGACAGCCCCAGTAATTATTTAACAGCTTCTTCCAGCACTTCTGCCAAAACCTCCTCGATCTGCTCCTGCAGAAATAACGTGTCTTCCAATCACTCTGCCCCCCCCTCTCTCTCTATCTCTCAGTCTGTCTCCTCTAACCTCCTTTCCCTCCATCACTTTCTCCGCCTTGTAATGAAGTGCAGAAGGTTTAGGTGGGAAACGGCAGCGTTCCACAGCAGTGCTCACGCTAAGCCGACCTCCTTTAATTACCGACCGTGATAAAGCCAGATCTTCTTCACACTTTCCCGGCTTTTCTGAAACCTTTTGTTCTAGGGTTACAGGGGTTGTCGAGTACAACAGTTTATGCCTTTTATAATTTCTCTCCAAGAAAAGAAATCCAGGATCGCTTATGTAACGCCATTTAAATTTCAGCCTTTGTAAATACCTGTACTGGAAATTATGTAATATTACTTTATTATTTAATAATATATACATACATGTACTAAAAATAGACTTTTTTTTTATATGCGAATGAGCCTTAATGTTGTTTCACTGGTCACCTAGCGGACCTCTAGCGATTTGGGACTTTGTGTGTATTTAAGTTTGTTTAGTTTGTTAAGTTTATTTTGAGCGACAAAAAATTAAACACGGTTTATTTTAATGTTACAAGAGCATCACGATCTTAGAATTTAGAATTACATTTTAAAAAAAAAATTAACCAAAATAAAACAAATTTAAATTAAATATTTATTTTCCAAATCTACAGGGAGCCGCAGCAGAGGGATCGAAGAGCCACTTGCGGCTCCGGAGTCGCGTGTTGCCGACCCCTGGTTTAGGCGATTTTTACGTAGCTGTCGGACGGCTGGCTTTCCTGCTCACGATTTATCAATTTAAAGGATAAAAGCGATATCCGATTTAATTGTCCAGATGCAATACCCTAAAAAATACACAGCGTTTTAGGTTGAAGTAAAGCCGGGAACATTATTTCCAGCTGTGCATTCGGGAACCTTGTCCCCGCATTTACAGAATGTTAATGCAGGAATATTATATAGGTGAATCCTAACACGCTAAATGTATGTTGTACTGTATATGAAATATTCAATTTCTTAAGTTCCTTAAGCTATGCACTTGTTCGTAAGGCCAAAAGGTCAACTGATTTTATGAGAGCATCTTGTGCAGAATCGAATTTGGGCATGTTTTCGCCTCAGGAATCGTACTTTTCTCTCAGCATATTATTCTCTAAGTTAGCGCTAGGACTTTTGGGTATTCTACAGTTACGCTTTTCCTTGTTCGCGGGTAACTCTAATTTTAAGTTCATGTGCTAGAGGCAGAATGAAGGATGCGATTTCTTCTCACACACAAACACTTATATTCCATTTGACACCAAGGCATATATGCTGTCATACCCCTGCAGTGAAACACAATTGGTTCCTGTGTCGGAGACCGGCGACGAACATGTCGATACAGATTCGAGAGAGTAGAGAACGTTTGTTGACATCTTCCCTCCTGGAGCTTCCCAAATTGTGTGGTTTTACTAGACAGTATCAGAAATGAATTGCTCAAATGGTGGAAGCTGAAATGGAAATGCGCCCATCTATTTCCTGGTGATTACGCGTCGACGTGATATTCGTTATGAACCCTGGCACTGACCGTATCCAGCCTATCTCTTCCATTTTCTTCTTTATTAAAAAGTGATCCACCCTTAATATATTCCCAATCAATATCTTTGTGTTAACAGAGTGCTCACTTTCCCATCTCGGCCTGGGTTTCAGTGATTAATATGGCACTTAGCCGCCCTATTCCTTGCGCTCTCTGGTCAATATGTCATTACTTTCTCATTGTGGTGGCGAACCCCAATGACAAACCCGGACGCCAGGACAGTCGAAGCGATCATCACGTTTAAAGAGATGTGTAAATTTTCACGACTGCCCACATTCAGTGACAAATTCTTGTGTTAAAAATCCTAATGAGCCATGTTTGTAGACATTTGGTTGAGAGGAAGCATGTATCCTGAGTGGCAGCTTGCTGAATTATAGAGCAATTTAACTTTCAAGCCCCCGGGGGAAGTCATTTTTGGAGCGAACAAACATGATCAAATCGATGAGGGATTGGCGAGTGCTTGTAGGAGTTGTTGAAAAGTGTGTCAGTCGACGCATCCAAATAGACACGGGCTCGTGTTTTCCTGTGGGATTTAAACACTAGACGTTTTGTGTTGCAAAATTCAACCACTCTGCATCTTCCCGGACAGGATTTCCCAACGAGCCGGCTGCTGACATCGCCCTGAACACCGTGAGGGACTGGCTGAAGGAGAACAAGGACAAGGTGAGAGCTGTTTCATTTGGTTTTGATCAATTACACCTGTGGTACAGCTGAAAAGTACAGTTGAATAAATAGTATTATTCCAAATCTATCACACATGCCTCGTTTGGCCGATTCGTTATACGGATCCAATTAAAAGGCAATTTGATTCGAATCGGTACTTTAAATGGTCCGGTGGCTTTGCAAATTGGCATGTGTTTCGAACAGAACGACAAAAAGAAAACGCACACAACATCATAACATTCCAATTAATGAATTCGTTAAATTCAAACGAACGGATTCAGTGCAAATTAATTTGTGCATTTCATAATAGTACTGAATACACAACCGTAATGTGCCAATCGAATATCATCAGCCCCATGCACCGTATAGGCAGGTTTTTTTTTCCTTTATATCTTTCTGCTAATTCCACACCAACCCAGGACCTGTAGGTACTGTAAGGTCCAAAGGTAAGTCGTGAGAGAACACTACGGAAAACACTATCTTTCTGCTGATCTGTCTGTTTTTTTTTCTTTCTTTCTTTTTCTGTTATATACTGTATTGCACAATACTATCAATGCCTACCAAGCAATCATTGTAGGTTTAGTATCCGGTCTGTTTTATTTCGCTTCATCAAAATGGCCCTCCAAGTGTTAGCTGAGCTAAGTTGTGCCTTGTCACGATCATTAAAGTCACGGCAAAAAGTGTGCATGGCCGATGGCTAGAACCAGCAGATAGTCGAGGATTAATTATCCTGACTAATGACACAGAGGCGTCAGAGAGAGGAACTGCTGACAGATCCGGCGCCACATTCGCATCGCTTCTCCGTTATTGGCTTTTTTTCTTTCTTTCTTTTTTCTTTTTTCTTTTTTTCCCGGCCGAGGAATTGATCTCTACTTTGGTATACAGCCTGTCAGTCAGCGTTCTGTAGGAGGACAGAGCGAGAGAAAGAACGCAAAAACTGGAATCGGGCCTCAAAGAAACGGGCCCTTGGGAACTAAATTACATTTTGTGTGGCAGGTTTTGTACAGGGTTGCATCAGTAAAGTCGTCCTTTTTTCCAGAGAAAGCTCTGCAGCGGGTGACGCGGGGTTCGATTCACTTTTGTAGACAATATGTCATTCAGTGGATTTAGCATACAGGTTAGAACCATTTCCTAATAACTGAATGAAAATGTGAAGTAAAGCAATTTTTCCTAAAAGCTTTGTGAAGGCAATCACAGAATTCACACAATAAAATACTGTAATGAAATTGAAAAGTAATTGAATATACGGGGGTACTTTTTTTTTGTCCTCCAATAACATTTCAAAGACACACTCACACACACACACACACACACACACACACACACACACACACACACACACACACACACACACACACACACACACACACAAACAAAAAGATTTATTGGAAATGTTTCAGTGACGCTTTTATTTTGATACGATTATTATGACTGAGTAAGATATGCCATAAATACGATTGGAGCACTAGAATAAACCTCCGTCCATGTTCATCCACCCCACCTCACCACCCCACCACCCCTACCGTCACCTTGGCTACCAGGACAGCCTCAGTTTTTCAACGCATGGATTTCACAAGACGTTTCTTTGAGATTCCGTCCCATGTTGAGATATTTGTCCTACATACAGTAATTGCTGCAGGTTTGTCATCAGCACGTTCGACTGATTTCAATCTGGTGATTACTGTGTATTTCAGTGGCCTCTTCTCATTACCATGTCTATAGAACCAGACCATTTGTGCTTTGTCGTTTGGCACATAATCGTGTTGGAAGTAACCACTGTAAGATGTGTAAATTGTGGCCATAAAGAGGCACACATACTCACAGAATCTGTGGCTTTTTTTTAAACAATGCTTGACTGGTATGAGAGACCTAATGTTTGCAGAGACAATATTCCCCACACCATTACACCACCAGCGGTATGAAATGTCGACACATGCCGTTGAAATAAAAATCAGACAATGACACGTCCGGTCTTTAGTGGAACTACTGCTCTTGTAGCATGTTGTGCATTGATGCTTTTCTGCTCAACACAGTTGTACAGAGTGATAAGTTGAGATACTGTAGCCCAGGGGCGGTTCTAGGGTTTCATCCTTAGAGGGTTTTAGCCCTCAGTGAGAATTTAAAACAAGAAGAGTTTTATATTATATATCATATGACTACATAGTAAGCCAAAGGTTATGGTATTATTTAAAATGGCAAAAGTGGACACCAAAATTTTATGCATGATGTAATGATGCCAGTCTTGAATCAGATCAGTTCATGTATGTGTGAATTCTCTACAAACAGTGTGTCCAATGAATGCAGTCATTATTAAAAAAAATAAATATTCACAAGACAAAGACCAAATCAATAAATGTTATTTTTATTTAGTATTGAATGGATTGTTTGCATTAATATTTTGTTTGTGCTACAACTCTGGTAATAAGAATAGTGACATTTCACTGCTTTTTGGTTGCCGTCTTTACGGTTTTCCGCCAATTAACGTTATAGATAAACGCCTCCAGCTCTGACTGCGCGTACACGCTGCGCGTACACGCTGCGCGTACAAATAAAGCCGACAGCTGAAGACGCACTTTTGAAAGACTACGACGCATGCGCGTAAAAGCAAATCGCTCTTGGATCAAACTGATAAATCATTTTCTTTCCCATCGACGACACGTCCTGCATTTTAACGCAATTTTTATTGTTTATTTATGAAAGTAAAAACTATACTTTTAGTTTTAAGGTTGCTGAGATCACAGACAGGGGGCTGAAGCCACCCTAAAAAAGGTCTAGAGCCGCCCCTGCTGTAGCCTTCAAAACAGTCTGTACATTTTTTTTCGCATCATTCACCGATATAAGCCGTTTTCTGAAAAACTCAGATCATCTCAGACAGCCAGACTTTGTATGGTAAAATTTAGCTCCTCACCTGTGTATTTGTGTGATTTTTATGCATCGCACTCCTGCAACATGATTGACTGATAGTGTAATTGCGTGTACAGTATGAGCAGGTGGACCTCTGGACCATCATTAGCTGTTACTTTGTGGATCTTTGTCTCTCATTCATTTTTTCTTATACCAGCATCCTTAGGACGAGCTAGAGAAAATAATCTCCATGGTTGTGAAAAGTTTCGCCCAATATCGGCATTTCATTTTGTACACTGTGCAGATTCCGTCTCCTGAGTGTGTGGCTGTAGTTCTGACTAATGAGCGTGGATCCGATCCAGTCAGCACTTGTTCTGGGTAGATAAAGTAACCTGACTTCTGATGTGGTTGCATGTTTTCTAACGTTTTTTCTAACCGATATCTTAAAACTTATACATTTATCTCACTTCATCTGAATTTATAGCCGGGGGAATTTCACCAGCCTAAACCTTAATCAGGCTTAAACATGGAGGAGCTCCAAGAAGTTCATGTCTGGGAGTTTAGCAAACATTTACCGAGCAAGAGTATTTATTGGATAGCCTGGACAAGAAGAGTCCTTCTGGATCTCTGGGAGACTTTTTAGTATTCCTCTTGCTGCTTTCATTCAGGGAAAGAGATTATGCGTACAGGCTGTCAGCTTGGCTCTGTAAACCTGTGCCCAGAATTGACACTGACCTCGCCATAAGCTGTAACAAATCCTCATCCCTTCACCCCAAATATACATCTTTAAAACCTCTGTTTTAAAAAAAATGTACTTCTACTTTCCATAACCGATCGGCAACTTGCTGTTCTTCTGCTTGATTGAGCATCACGGGATATGTGTTTTTCAGGCTGCGTGTTCATCTAGGTTGCATTTTTTCCTTTTGGATATACCACTAGCAGTATTTTTATTTTTTATTTATTTATTTATGTATTTTTTGCATGCATTTTTGTATCAGTAGCTTTGGGAAATTATGAGCAACGATTCTGGCAACAATCCAGCCGGCTATTGTTCTGGATCGAGAGAGCTTTAATTAGAACATGGGTTCTGCGGTAGGCGAGCGGTGAAGGCATACAAAAAATAAATAAATAAATAAATAAATAAATAAATAAATAAGGGTTAGGGTGAAAATACAATAAAAAAGACTGGTAAAATGAGGCTAGGCCTTGTTTTGTTTTAGAAATCGAATGCGATACATGGTGGTAAAAAATATATATATATATGTGTGTGTGTGTGTGTGTGTGTGTGTGTATGTGTGTGTCAGAATTGAGGAAGACAGAAAGCTTAAGAATTCTTTTATTTTTTCTGTATATGCATGTAAGTGTAATACATTACAGAAAGCTAGGCCATGCCGCAGTAGCTCTCAGTGATGGTGATTGATGACCGAGTGTTAACATTAGCAGGCAGAGCGCCGTGTTCTCGGTACTGTGTTTAAAAGGGCAGTGAAGAGAATGAGAGATTTCTCTAAAGGGTGTAATTACATTGTCAAAATGGCTAACAAAACTCCAAGCGCCATTTAAGGTATTTTGAGTTCAGCGCCGTGTGAATCACTTACTTTATTTTAATTACATCACTGCCAGGGATCGAGGATGATAGCACAAAAATAGAAGCGGTCCTCACACCCGTGTTGTTTAGCATTCACCTCGACCTCGAGAACCGTAGCCTACTTTTACATGTTTTTTCTCTTCCTTTTTTTTTCTAGGTAGCTAACACTCTAATTACAGTGATACAAGCCATATGTTGCTCCTTCCTGGAAGCACAGCTCCGCTCGGGATAGACCCGGGCCAAGTAAAATTGTTCAAACCGACTGCGTTCCAAAGTGCTTTGGAAAGAGACCAAGCTAAATAGAGTGCTGGATGTTTTTGACCACTAAACAATTCTTGAGTTATGAAACCAAAGATATGCCCTCAAGTTTACATGTACATTTACATTTACAACATTTCATCCAGAGCGACGTACATAAGTGCTCAAATCTCTAACATCGGATACATTAATGCTGGCTCACTAGGTTACATACTTACGATACCATGAGTTTAAAACATTTGTTCAAAGTTACAATGAAAAAGTGTCAAAGGTTGTGTTTTTTTTTTAAATGCAAAAGAGAAGGAAAGAAGTGCTAGTTGAAGTGTTTCCTGAATAAGTAGGTCTTCTACCGCCGCTTGAAAATAGCCAGTGACTCAGCTGTCCGGACCTCTAGGGGAAGTTCGTTCCACCACCTCGGTGCCGGAACAGAGAAGAGTCTTGTAGTATACTTGCCTCTTACCCGGAGAGATGGTGAGACGAGGAGTGATGAGGGCTTTGAGGTAAGAGGGAGCTGGTCCATTTTTGGCTTTGTAGGCCACCATCAGTGTTAATGCAGGCTAGCATTTGTTATGTTAATGTTAAACAGCGTTTAATGCAAGACCTTTTTTCATTGTGTAAATGCTTTTCCACCGGAAAAACATTTCCATTAAATGTTTCCTGTTATTGTTCATTCACTTTGTATATCAGACGCTCATTAAATTAATTGCTCCAAGTATTATGGTAAATATCGATGAGGCATTAACCGATAATACTGTTAACACTGTCATTATTAACACTTCATTATATCCTCACTTTATTATATTCTCAATTCTGATTGGCCAGAAGCGCTCAATTCATTTTTTTGTTATAATTATACATATGTCATTAACGCAGGCTCCGTGTCCTATAATTATATTAATGTGCTCCGATTTTGTTGCTGTTGTTACGTGAAGAAAACCTTGAATCCTGATGTGGTAAAGCTTTCGATACAGAGATGTTTATTTAGTATTTTGTAAGGAGCCTTCAGTGTCAGCGTCTGACCGTTTATAGATGGTATAATGTTTATATTAAGTATATAAACTTAGCAAAGGTTATTCCAGTACATAAGCTCTCAAGTTATAACAGGAACGTGGATATTTCGCAACAATTAAGCTTGTAAACGTAAGAGTCTTATTTGACTGTATTCTTTATTCCGCTGCCTTCCATAGGTCCAGCATCACAGAAGCATTTATTTTCAGAAACTCCTCAATATGCCCAGCAATTTTCTCAATTGCTTTGAATACAGTTCTTTATTTTTGTCCTTCTTTTATC
>NC_062521.1:4448727-4488727 GCF_022655615.1 Tachysurus fulvidraco | reverse complement strand
CTGCATCCATCTCCTTCTTTAGTTTCTCATTTTCCCAACTAATTTAGCCTAATGCAGGCACACGGTGCCTTAATCTGGGCCAGAGAAATGCTCTGTGACACTTCATTTGCCTGCCACGGCACGTTAATAAGGCTTTCAGCCCAGATGCTCTATGTCCCCAACACGGCACTGACACACTAAAACAGATCAAATGAAATCTCATCTCCAACACATTGTAATGAAATATCGCCTCTCAGAAAGTTTCCAACCCTTGCATTTGTTTCTCTATTGTGTATTCTATAATATCATGACAGTTGTATTGTCTGGGTTTTTTTTTTTTTTAAACATTTTTATTTACATTTGTTTACCGCCTGCCATCTGTCATCTACGGCATGTGGATAACAAATAGCATCCCGAACAGGCGCCTCGGCAAAACCATTCAATCTTAAGTTGCTAATAGAAACCCAGCCACGTCACAATGAGCGGTTTTCCCGTTCGATCAGTTAATATTATTTTTGAGAGCAGCGTGGGTGGCAGGTAAAGCTATAATGTGACACGAGTTAGATATTCATTGTCATTTATGTGAGAAAGATGGATGCTGTAGTCTGGTGCCAGTGCAGAAACTGAACAGAAGCTACAGAATGCCTGATATACTGCCACAATCTGAAATAAAGAGATATATTTTCTGTTTCTCGCGACCGCTCAAAGACACCCTGTGACAAATCGGCTGTGTGTTCGCGAAATATCTATGCCATGGTGTTTGGTGCTGACTCGAAGCTGAGCCAAGCAGTTTTGGGACGGTCTCAAATCACCAAGCAGTGTCACTTTTTGCAAGCAAGAAAGACTGTTGGGAAACATGGCACACTTTTATAATGACTACTTTTGGGCTCGAAAGACAGATGTTATAGAGCTCTTGGTTTTTGTAATGAATCAGTAGTGTTTGTCTATCCGACAGTACAGCAGAGCACAGCTCAATAACCAGTGTGAACCCCGGTGAAGTGTTTCCCATCACATCAACCACTCGACCTGCAAAAGTCAGAGTTTGTCTAACGGATATATGGATATTTGTTGTGTGTCCTCTGGACAGGGTGAATTATTAAAGCCATAATATCACCCATACCCATGTCAGTACAGAGAACTGAACTTCCACTGTCAAAGAGAACGAGTTCGTTTAAAATGTCGTCTTAATATTTACACAGGGAAGGTTACTTCGAATGCAGAAAGGGGTTATGCATATTCATTCGTAAGTAGCGGTACTGGTACGTGCCTCTGATTTTCAGAGTAGAAGTGTAGACTGGAGCTTCTAGATAAACACCCGAAATATGGGGGATGTGGTAGCCTAGTCATTAAGGTGTTGGGCTACCAATCTTGTGAGTTCGATTCCTACGTCCACCAAGGTGCCACTACTGGGCCCCTGAGCAAGGCCCTTAACCCTCAATTGCTCGGTTGTACAAAAAATGAGATAACATGTAAGTCACTCTGGATAAGGGCATCTGCTAAATGCTGTAAATGTAAATATCTGGGGATGGAAAATGTGCCACCACAAACCAGGGATGTGGTAGCCTAGTAGTTAAGGTGTTGGGCTACCAATCGGAAGGTTGTGAGTTCGATTCCTACGTCCAACAAGGTGCCACTGCTGGGCCCCTGAGCAAGGCCCTTAACCCTCAATGGCTCAGTTGTATAAAGATTTGTTAATTTTTAAATGCTATAAATGTAAATGTGGACAAATGAAAAGATGTGGACAAAGAGACTATTTAAAAAAATGGAAAAAGATGCATGCCAATGCAAGGATATGTGAATAAACAGTATGGCATCTAACAGGAATTGGCGATATGTTGATACACGAATAACTTTAGTGGTATCAGTATTACTTATGGACAATTTGGTTTCATTTAATAAAACACTTCTAGGTGATTAGTCAATAAAATAGCACTTGTATAATAACGTCAGTTTTCCATACTGCTTAATGTTCTTTTTAAATTCTTAGCTTGTTCCTCTAAATAAATCGCACCCATGGTTTAATGAGTAAGTGCAAATGATGCATGAGGTGTTCAGATGTAAATAGACTCTGAATACGGCCCAAGGTGCGTTCTCAAAACATTTATGTGCAACGCATGTACCGATACTTAAACCTTAGTCAAGTCAAGCATCTTTAAATTGTAATTTCATCCCTATCCGACGCGGTATGTAGTGAAATGAAGCGATTTGATCATATATTATTCAGCTGATGTTTTTCAGTAACTCCGGTGATTTTAATAGAAAGGATATGTAATTATGAACGTAAGGAATATAAGTCTGTGTCCGCTGATTGATGGGTCGTTCAAGCTGAAGGAGTTGACCTTGATATACATGCCAGTGCTGTTTAATTGAAAGCCCTGCAAAGCTTCACTGCCATTGCAGAGATTAACCTGGAGTGGATGAACACTCACTTCTCCGACTCTACATTATCACGCCAGTCTACAGCCTCGGCGTCTCAGGATGCACGCTAAAAAAAGGATTTTTCCTGTATTATGCGTTTGGCTCAGTTCTATTAATTGACAGAAATATTGTGTGCAGGTTAATTCAATTTGAGACAAACAAGTGGTTCACAAGTGGTGTGTATTCGCAGCATCGTGTTTTGCACCATCGCGTCAAATAAAATGACATGTACTACTTTATGTTTAATTAATGTTTATTCGATCCATGACAAAAACTATAGCATGTTTATAATGTAAATGTTGAAAACTGACTGAAGTCTACTCTCCAGGTAGAAATATTCAGCCTGGGGTCTGAATTTTGTAGCTTCAAAAAGCGCAAACCTGGGGGATTTGGTAGCTCTTAAACTAGGCGTAATTAATTGAATGCTGGAATGGGCAAAACAGATTGAATTCAAAGTGCCGGCAGGTCACGGAAATGCAGCAGAGGCACATGGAATATCAGGGCTGAATTATGCTCGTGCTCATACCCAATCTAAAGAAAAACATGGTTACGGTTACATTCCTAGTTGTTTTGATAGAAATGCTAGTGTATTAGAGCGAGTCCGTAAAATATAATGTGTTAGAGAGAGTGTAGTAAGAGGTGAGTGGGTGGGAGAGCTACCGTTCAGCACTAGGCTTAAAAGTGAGCTACCTGCAAGCTTTAAAGAGCCCATGATCATCTCAGATTCTTGTTATTGCCTGATTTGAATGGACCCTGATCCAAAGCTCAAGGCTCCATTTTTCTTTAGCGTTCTGAGATGCTTTTCTGCTCACCACGGTTGTAAAAAAAAAAAAGTATATTTAAAAGTGTATATTTAAGTTCCTATAGACTTCCTGTCAGCTCAGAGTAGTCTGGTCCTTCTCCTCTGAGATGTTTTAGCCTAAAGACCCTCCACTTACAGGGTGTTTTGTTTTTCGCACCATTCAGTGTAAACTCCAGAGACTGGAAAAAGCATGTGGAAAACGCTCAGTTTTGGTCCAGACTATATTTAAACCGGCTATGCTAATACCGTAGACTAGCCCTGAATCCGATACGACGTTTAAATAACGCAAACGGATTTGAATCATTAGGTATAGAGAAGACTGCTAATGTTTCCTGCAAACACACCAGTCTTTGAGGGAAGCAGCAACGCCGCCGTGTTAGCTTAACGCAATTATTGGTCCGTCTCTGAAGCGGCGCGTTCATCAGATTTCCGTTCCACACATAAACACCGTAATTAGGCTTCGGGCTTTTCTTAAATCCCACGTTTCAGAAGAAACAACATCAGAAAATTATATTCCTCCAGTCATCTATAACAGAGATTTTCCTTACCGAAAATGACTTGAATAGCAGACAAAAATGTAGCTGCCAAACACACACCAAAAGTCAAAATGAGCTTTGTAATTAATCAGCAAGATGCACACGCTCTATGATTATCATTCTTAATACAGACTCTTATGAAAGTCAATTTTTGCTCGAGCCTCCAAGCGTAGTAAAATAAAAGTTTATTAAGGCTGCTGTTTGTCTCCACGTCTCATTCAGAGTCATTTCAAGGCACGAGTGTGAGCACATGTGGTTTATTATCCCATCCTGCTTTCTCTTAACTCCAGTGAATGAAATATGTCAGAACGGAGCCTGAACATCAGGATGAGGCTATAATACTTTACACAGATGCCTTTTTTTTTTTACATCCTCCCATCTGTGTAGTTATTAAACTCTGAGAGGTGGGGAAGTGTACAATCAATTTTTGTAAGCGTTTAACCCTGTGTTAAATGTCGGTGTTTCAGTTGTTTGGTTTGAATGCCCTGAACGAGGCGACTAAACTCGATAGTCACCAAAACTAAGGAGAGTAGAGGAAGTCATTTAGAAAAGTCCCAATGATCAGAATTACAATAATAAAACTGTCTGTATGTGACTTACAGTACACGAGGTCTGATTTGCTCCTAACATTTATTAACGCTAGCAACTCCTTCAGTAGTGTTTAAACATCTTCATACCAAAACCCTTTACTAAATCACTATAGCAACAGCAGGGCTCTCAAGTTTTGAAGACAGGCAAGCGTGACATCTCCAAGCCCCCAGCAAACCCCCCCCCCCCCAAAAAAAAATAAATAATAAAAATTAAAAATTAAAAAATACATAAAATAAAATAAAATAATAATAATGGGGGAGTTGTTGTGTTTGGTAAGGATCACTAACCGCAATTTTAACCAAATACAAAGTATTTGTTTCTTTTCCATTGATTAATTTGTGTGTGTGTGTGTGTGTGTGAGAGAGAGAGAGAGAGAGAGAGAGAGAGAGAGAGAGAGAGAGAGAGAGAGAGAGAGATTATGACTGCTGTTGTTTATTGTAAGTGTTTGTTGCCTTCGGACTCAAGCCCAGACATGATCGTTTCGTTCTGAGGTTTTGTTAGAATTGACCATCAAAAATACCCTCACTAATGAATGTTTGTTTTTTCATTGGTTGTTGCATTAAAACTTACCCAGAAAGTGCTATTTTCTGATTGGCTATTGTGTAGCCTCTATTTTTTTGATTGGCTGATAAGTGTCAGGCTCGACCAAGAACTGAGACGTGCTTGATTCCTGCGCGGTTCCATAGAGACAGCGGTGCGGACTGATACGTTTTAGGCGCTGCGGCTTATTAAATATATGATAAATAGTCAAAAAAAAATTTCTGCGTAAGAAATACGATGTGTGGCGGGAGAGCGTGAGAAAAGACCCAAATACGTGTCTGTCATTCTCAATGCGTGACATTTGACAGCCCTGCAACAGTTTTCAACTTTCAAACGCTCAATTGCAAGATTGCAGGGTTTTTTTTTAATCTATTTAATATTAGCTTGTGTTACATGTCCCTCCTGAATGACTCTTTAATGACTGTTTAATGACTCCTAAAACATTAATCAAAACCTGCTGGCCAATCAGAATGCAGAACGCAACGCGCCGTTGTATAAACGGGATTTCAGCCATACGCGACATGCTTGAATTTTCTCACACGTATTTGTCCATGCCGGCTGCCGAACAAACCGAGTGGATTCGCTTCACTTCACGTTCTGTGAAAATGAGCTTCTCTTAATGACATTGCAATTGATTTTGCAACTGGCAGATAGTTGTAGTCTGCTGCCTTGCAGTAAGCCATTTTACTCCTGAGCAAGACTAAGCTGTCTATTCTGTTCAGTCTCCAAAGACGTAAAAGCTAGTGCGCCTGGCTCAGACCCTGAATGCAAAGCTGTCCCACAAAAACACAATAGAGAGAGAAGACACGTCCTCTGAAACAGAGGCAGACTTGCAACGGTGCCGTTCATCACACGGATTAATTATGCACCCTATCTTCAGCTCGCAGGAATGCAGATATTATGAAAAATGTAATGGCCACTTTTTCCTTTTTTTTTTTTCCTTGCTGGTGCTTGTATTAATATGGATTAAGCCATAAACCTTGAGCGGGGATCTTCGGGAGCATTTCTCTTCTGCAAGCCCCGTTGGAATTCTGTTGAATATCTGAACTGACAGGAGGATTACATAATAATAGATCATTCCCAGCATGCTCTTGGGGTGGGTGTGACGGGTTAGTCAGAACAACAATGGGTAGTGAGGTCCGTATTCAAGTCGAGTCGGGGACTCGAGTTCAAATGTTTGGTCTGTATTTAGTTGGGGAAGTTGAGGTATTTATATTCAGGTGCAACATCTGCTTAAGCTAATTTCCTGCCTGTGTTTAGTTCACACCGCTAAGTTTGTCAGATAGTTTTGTAGTAGAGGCAGCTGACTAGCCTTTAAGCCTTAAAAGAAAAAAAAAAAAATCAGGGGATAGAAAATGTGGACTGAGCAACCAAATCACTGTACAATGATGTCAACACTAAAATCAACATCTAAAAGGATTCTAGTACATTTTCAGATGTATTGCTTCATGAAAACTCTTAACTCATCACATTAGCATCACATTATTCACTGCAAACATGGATTCATTTAACAAAATGGCTTCCGGGGTCATTATTTATTTAATTAGTCGTTACGTGAAATACGGTCGAAATACAGTCGCACACGTACAGGGCTGTTGAAAACTCGCGGGTTTCAGCGCAATATGCTATCTACTTATATACAGTTACATATATTTAATATATTTTGCTAATTGTGGTGCGGGGGCACGGTGGCTTAGTGGTTAGCACTTTCGCCTCACAGATACAGGGTCGGGGTTCGATTCCCACCTCTGCCTTGTGTGTGTGGAGTTTGCATGTTCTCCTCGTGCCTCGGGGGTTTCCTCCGGGTACTCCGGTTTTCTCCCCCGGTCCAAAGACATGCATGGTAGGTTGATTGGCATCTCTGGAAAATTGTCCGTAGTGTGTGAGTGTGTAAGTGAATGAGAGTGTGTGTGTGCCCTGCGATGGGTTGGCACTCCGTCCAGGGTGTATCCTGCCTCGATGCCCGATGACTCCTGAGATAGGCACAGGCTCCCCGTGACCCGAGAAGTTCAGATAAGCGGTAGAAAATGAATGAATGAATGAATATTTGTTAATGTTAATAGCGAGAAAAAATTCAGGAGTCAGATATAAAGTATACATGATTCCGTATTAATAAAGGAGGTGTATAAGGGACTAAATAACAGACAAATAGCCCTTTATAAAAAGAATGAGTGAGTAAAGGGATGATTTTAAAGCTTTAAAATCGGAAGTATAGGACAGATAACAGAGATTTTAAGGTGTTGTTAAAGAGTTTGCGCTCCTAAAGTAAACGTACACGTGTATCATGATCATAAGGTAATTATAGATTTGTCATGACAGGATTGTGTCACGTGGATGGAGTTTCAACCCTTCTTCGAAGTTTCCAATATTACAGTGGTCCAAACCAACAAGCAAAATAAGCGTCATTCTGCCGCTGCTGCTTAGGATAAAAACTATGACATGGATAAAAAAAAATCTGAATATGAAAATATGATTGACCAGAATTTCTGCCTGTAGTGAAAAAAGTGAGTTTATAAGAGATGTTAATGAAATTTATGGTGGATTGATGCTGAAGTACACACTGTTAATTGCTACACACACTCACACACACACACACACACACACACACACACACACACACACACACACACACACACACACACACACACACACACACACACACACACACACACACACACAATACTGTATGCACACTTGTTTATGTCACTGCTTAGAGACATGAGAGAGAAAAGAGATGACAAACACATTTATAGGACAGGAGTCGAACTGGTGGTGTTTGATTCAAACCCAAATGATTCGTGTTATTTAAACATGTCATATCAGATTCAGAGCTAGTCATTCTGTTAGTCGTTAACTCCTCCCCAAACAGCTCCCTGTCCGTCCACACTAAGCCACGCCTCTGACTACCGCATTACAGTGTGTGTATGTTACTCCCTGAGCAGAGCTCCTGCAGAGCTCCAGAGGTTCATCGACTCGTTCCCTGACCTTCACTGCCATGAGCACAATGCACTGCAACAATGCACGGGATCATATCCTCGTTAGATAACATGACCTCCAGCTCCTGTGAGGGGAAATAAAAGTGAAACCCGGTAGCTGTATTCCATAAATGTGTGTGTTTTGTGTCGTTTTGTTTTATATGGCTGTGCAGCTGGAGCGACTTGACAATCTGATTTCATATAAACAGCTTCAGACGCTCAGTCGGAGTCAAGACCGTAATTAAGCTGGTGGTGATATCGATGCTGACTAGCTCTGAATCTGATATGACATTGTTTAAATAACACGAATCATTTGGTTTGAATCATTAGGTTTAGACAAGCATGCTAATGCTTACAACAAACACCACCAGTCTTCAACGGAGCAACAATACAGCTGTCTGAGCTTAACGCAATTATTGGGCTGTCTCCAAAGCAATATGTTCATCAGATTCCCATCCCATACATAAACAGTGTAATTAGCCTGCCGGCTTTTCTTAAATCCCACGTTTCGATAGACACAAAATCGCAAGATTCTTTTACACACAGGCATCTACTGTATAACGGAGCAAAAAAAAAAAGCAACTCGAAAGGCAGAAAAAAAAACTACACGAGACGAACAAAACCCAAACGTCAAAACGTCACACTGTAGCTTTTGAGAGGAAGCAGAAGAAAGCGATCCTTGTCCTTTCTGGTTATTTACTTGAGATTTCATTTTTTACAGGTATCACCTGCATAGTGAGCGCTTCTGCTTTTCATCGCCGATGATACGGTGAAAGCTTTATACATCATTTCACTCGTTCCACGGTGAAAACCTAGCCGTACATCTCCACGTCTCGCTACCATTGTACGGTTGCTCTGCTGCACTGTCTGTACTGAAAGTACTGACTTGTACTTTCGGCTTTTCCTGTTAGGGGTCGCCATGGCGAATCAAATCACCAGTTTCCACTTAGCCCTGTCCTTAGCATCTTCTTAGCATCTCGTACCGATTAACTTCATGTCCTCTTTCAACACATCCACATATCATGATATACAGTATTTCATGTTTAAGGTGTAATAAAAATGCTGGAAATCTCAATTAGTCTTCTGTCCATCCCCGAAAAGGTTTAAACGTTTCCCAATCCGTGTTTTAATGAGCATCCCAAAGATACTCCAATGGTCTACCACTTCCAGTAGATTTGAAAGAGCGGAAATGGAAATGGAAATGGAAAAATGGGATGTGGTAGCTCAGTGGTTAAGGTGTTGGGCTACTGATCGGAAGATCATGGGTTCGAACCCCAGATCCACCAAGCTACTACTGCTGGGCCCCTGAGCATGGCCCTTAACCCTCAGTTGCTCAGTTGTGTCACTCTCGATAAGGGTGTCTGCTAAATGCCGTAAATGTAAATGAAAAATAGGCAAATTTTTCCTTGGCTTTTGATTGACATGTAAGTTGCCCAAGTGCTCGCATACTCATTTGGTACACACTCAAATGTATGTACTTTATTTATATCCCCAAGAAGAGTGTTTGAAGATTTGTAGAACTGGAGCAGCAGATTCTGACCGTCTTGGTTCCAGCACATATTCTGTTCTTGCATGAATTTTCTTTACCCATGTACAGTACATTTGGGAATTTGATGGATGAACATGATCTAGGTGGAAATTTTGTAGCGTTATTACTCACTCACTCATTTACTACCGCTTATACGAACTACCTCAGGTCACGGGGAGCCTGTGCCTATCTCAGGCATCATCGGGCATCGAGGCAGGATACATCCTGGACGGAGTGCCAACCCATCGCAGGGCACACACACACTCTCATTCACTCACACACTACGGACAATTTTCCAGAGATGCCAATCAACCTACCATGCATGTCTTTGGACCGAGGGAGGAAACCGGAGTACACGGAGGAAACCTCCGAGGCACGGGGAGAACATGCAAACTCCACATACACAAGGTGGAGGCGGGAATCGAACCCCCAACCCTGGAGGTGTGAGGCGAACGTGCTAACCGCTAAGCCACCGTGCCCCCGTAGCGTTATTATCTACCGCCCTGTATTTTCTTCTGGTCATGAGTAGAAGTAGTTCTTTGTTATATTTGTACTGATAAAATAAAGAAACTGGCTATATTATTATGCCAGTAGTAATAATAATAATTATAATCTACAGCAGTTACATCGGCGTAATAGTAGGCGGTTAAATGCAAGGACAGGAAGTCTTTTGAAAACAGGAGCAAGTGCACAATTTTCCCCTTCTTTAAGGTTTAAAGTAATTTATTGTCTTTTGTGAACGTTTGCTAAATCTGTGTTGCTATAATCTATACTCATCTAGCACTAACGGGATAACCGTTTCCAATCTCCTCATCATAATATATCATCACAGCGCTATTATTTAACGTCTTAGGCTCATTTCCATGTAGAAACCTCAAGGCTTTTTACCTTATATTGTTATTGCCCAGCGTTAGCTCATCAGCTGCTACCGTGCCTGCAGTGTTGCACGTATCATCGCGCTGTTGCGCAAGAGAGTCGTTACAGGTGTCAGGTTTTTTTTTTTATGGGCGATCTGGACTGATTATAAACCCACATCTGATATACCAGAACATTCTCAGGAGGACAAGAAGGATTATGCTGCATCTAGTACTGCAGGCACTGGATTGGGATAAGAAAGAATGTGTGTGTGTGTGTGTGTGTGTGTTTGTGTTGTTTGGTCTTGCAGGATCTAACACAGAATCAACCCCAATGCATCATGAGTGGACTTAAACACAGTGCTACGTCTCTTCTTGTAATATCTTAGTGTTGAAGACCTTTGTAGAAGTATCTAAGTCCACTCTTCCTTCCAGAATATTGAAAGATTCTTTGTATTCTTCAGTTTGTGCGAGGGGATTCCGAACACTGCTGATCAATCATCGTCAAATTTCAGATGGTTGCTTACAAACATTGTTGTTGGTTTTTTTTTGCAAGTGTATTTGGCTCGTCATTTGTTGCTGGATCTACAACCGAACTGTACGGAATAATCCAAAACAAAACCACGATTTGACCCGAGATGTCCAGGCGCTTAGCAAAATTAATGATACTATAAAACTTGGCAAGATCCTTCACACCACCAGCAGGGAAACAGCCCCAAAGCATCACCGTGCTTTGCCTTATAAAGTCAACACAAAAACGAGCTGATGGTGCATATGACCATGACCGTTGGTCACACGGTGCCACTTGTCCTGATGTCAGGCTCTCCAGGCTTCGTGAACGTCGCCAGTTTCTTTCTCGCAAGGCTTCCAGTCGGCTTGTTACGAAGTCCTGTTTAACCGCTGATTTTGACTTGCGATGTAGATGCTCTGGTTCACCGTGAAGAGAAAGTATCAGGACTTTATCGTAAACCTCACCTCAGTCGAGCAGCAATATTACGGCACTTTCAGTTACTTGAATTTCCTGCATCATATTATTTGTTTTTTTCACAGTTATACATACAGAAACTGAACGGAATCCTGGATGTGTCTTAAGTGCCATTCACCTGGAAATAGCGAGCATCTCAGTGTTTAAGGGGAAGATTTTAATACCCAGTCGAGCACAGAATAAATTTATATATATATATATATATGAATTGTGCACTAGAGACGATATTTACCAAGAGGTGCTTGGACCCCGTAAATCACTACTTACAGCTATACTTTTATTATTATTCAGTGCACACAGTTTTTCCAAAAATATGTGCTGGGGAATTATATTTCCCCCCTCAGCAGAGTTGTTTTACCCGAATGCATCGGTAATGTCTATGCCAAATTGCTGGAAATTGCACAATTCTAACAAATTCCACTTTTTCTGCCTTCCCTACAATTTTGCCTGCACGAATTTTGCCTCTGCGTCTATACTCTGATCCTCTACTACAGCGACAATGAAGCAGCTGAGCAGGGATCTGAATGATACAAGAGCATGAATCTAGCTATTTCTTTTCTGCATATAAAAAAAAAAAAAGTAGAAGATGAAAAATGGTGGTGTCTCGATCATATTTATGTAAGGAGAGATCAATGCTCCTCCGCACTAGAGAATATCATTCATTCTGACCTTTTTGTCTCGCGCCTCCTCGCTTTGACGTTTTCTGATTCAGGCTCGAGAGATTTGCTTCCAAGCATGCGAAGCATCTGATATGTTGAAGGTTTAGACCATTTTTCGAGCTATAAATATACGTGTGATTTTAGCTTGTGACATCTTGTTTGAAACCGTACTCCTGTGTTCTAGGATTAAAGTGCATTACTTAGCTCCATTACTGCACAGAGCGAGCCTTTTTACAGTGTATAGTTAATATATCAGCTCAGCCTGAGAGGCCATACTATGATATTGAAATGTATTTACTTGACTTTGTGTTCCGCTTCATGAAGTTTTCGGTGGTGTTTGAAGACAACAGCTGAATCTCTACATAATTGTCAGACTGTATACATTTGTAGAAAGGACATTATTTATAACTAGATTTGTAAAGTTCGTCGTGACAAATTTTGATGTTGGCTTTGACAAAGCAAGTATTCGCAATGGTTGGTATTTTTTGGAGGCGAGTGGACATAAGGATCAGTGTTACAGTACGTTTGGAGGCAAGTGGACAGAAATCTTTGGAGGCAAGTGGAGACGAGCATGTGACGTCATCCGAATGCTCTTGAAGAAGTTCCCCACATTGGGCTGATTGTCTTGATATGTCACATGTCCATGTTGTGCTAATTTTTGATTTTGCATATTTTGGGAGCGGGGCTGCGGGACAACCGAAAGGCCGGTCGGTACACCAAATTAAAACTTTGTTCAGAGTATCACCCTAAAAGACCTGGCCGAGTTTGGTGTAGACAGTTCGAAAGCTTGCAGAGTTCTAAACCTCCAAAGTTTATAATGGGAGTCTATGGGAAAAAAGGCCACTTTGAGACACGGTACCGGAAGTACCGGAACTCGGATCGCTTAGAAAAGTAAAAGCAACAAACTTCAGACCAGGGTCTACAACATATCTGAATTTGGTGCATGTGGCTCTAGGAGGAGTGACTCTTGATAAAGCTTAAATAGGAAAACAAAATGTTGGCTTCTACAAAGCCAACATAATAACACTCTCCGGTGTTCATAACAGTTTATAATCACACCCTCCAGTGTCACCCAATTGAGGATGAGGTTCCCTTTTGTATCTGGTTCCTCTCAAGGTTCGTCCTCTTCCATCTAACGTTCCACGTTCACCTCAGTCACCTCAGGCTTTCTCATTATATCTCTTCTGATCTGTAAAGCTGCTTTGAGACAACGTCTATTGTTAAAAGCGCTACACAAGTAAAATTGAATCGAATACAGAAATGCTATTGAGTATTGAGTTAATTCCATCTCTATCGTATAGGAGGAAGGATTCACAGCGCCTCCTTCCTCGGAGCACCCCAGGATATAAGATTATTACAATCACATCACGTATAATTATTCACAGAGTGTGTCATGTGTTTGACTGTAGCTTGCTAGCTGTATTCTCTGGGGGATTGTGCTTCACTGTAAATGTCAGCCGTGAGTCGGGGGGGTGGATGTGGCGGATGTGGTGAGTGCCGGGAGCTGGATGTGGTTTCTTCTTTACTCCACTGTAGCAGAGAGAAGGACTAATACAATCATAGCACGTGTCACATGTTCACATATACAAATAATGCCTGAGATCAAATCTTGGGAAAACCCTGCGGATGTTCCTGTGACTGAAAATACCAAATCTATTTATTTGATTTAAACTACAAACAACTCTTCAAGACATCTCTTGAAACTATCTTGCTACAGAAATGCTTAAAAAAAAGTAGCGTTAAAGAGTGAAACGAAACTTTCAGGAGAATAAACGCACATGACTGGAATGCTAAGCTAACCGAGCTGTAAAAAGCTTTTGAACAGCAATCGCGAGTTGAAATCTTGACGGTGTCACAGCCGAGGGCGCTGCTATCCTGCCTCTCCGTGCGGGAAGGATTCTTCTAGCTGCTAACTGAAAGAAGTGTTTAAAAGAAAGAAGCGACTAAATTAGGACAGATGAGATATAAAGTAGCTCCCAGTGACATGTTTTTGTAGCATGTTAGCACAATTAAAAGTTATTATGGATCACAGAGAGTGTGTAACTGTTGCCGGTGGGTGTAAGAGGGCAGAATTAATAGGCTGAAATGGTAAGAGGAGGCAGGTGGTCTGGAGAAAGGTCACACTCTTTTCAACCTTTCTCGCCTTTCACCTTGAGTTCTGGCCAAAGAGCCTCGCCACTTTCATTGTCTTTCTTTCTTTCTTTCTTCTCTGTTTAAAAATGTAATGTATAACTTTTGTAATATTTTCATGATTCTTCCATCTCAATTCTTTCAGGTACAACAAGAAAACTCTTTATTTATTTATTTGTTTGTTTGTTTGTTTATTTATTTATTTATTTTTGTCAGCAAGTAAAGCAACATGTTCTGTGGATGTGGTATCCTAGCGATTAATGTGGGAAGGTTGTGAGTTCTATTCCTACGTCCACCAAGCTGCCACTGCTGGGCCCCTGAGCAAGGCCCTTAACCCTCAATTGCTCAGTTGTATAAAAATGAGATGAAAATGTAAGTCGCTCTGGATAAGTGTGTCTGCTAAATGCTGTAAATGTAAAAATGTTCTGATTTATTCATGTGTGAACTTTAAGACTTATCACAAACCTCCATAATCTAAATTGTCTCATTTTTCTGATCTCAAAAGTCAAATTAATGATCTAAATTTATTTCTGACTTTTGATCTCAACATTCAGACTTAATTAATTCTGACTTTATTATTGAGAAATTGGCCTCACGGTCTCAAATATCTGACACATCTCAGAATTCTGACTTATCCAAATCGATATTAAATCAAATTCTTGGGATAAGTAAAGTTCTTGACATACTTCTACTGCTAAAAAGAAATCATTTCATTTCTGGCATGTAGTATAGTAGATTTTTGAAGTTACAGACCAGGGGTCGGCAACCTCAAACACTCAAAGAGCCATTTGGAGCCGTTTCCCTCAGAAAAAAAAAAAACACAAGGAGCCACAAAACCATTTTGACATCTGAAATGAAGATAACGCTGCATATATCGTTTTTTAACCTATATGGAAAGTATAGAAAAAACTGCAGTCTGTTCATTTATGAAATCAATGAACTGCTACCGAGTAAACTAAATTTTATTTCTGCAGGCAATCAAAAATATTTTGAACAGTTTGAACTAACCTTAACAAAAAAGACGCTGGGTTGAAGGTTACTTTCAAATAAAATGTTCAATGTCTAATTGAGTCCTCTTCGTATTCATGACCAGGGCTTACAAGTTTTGAAGACAGGCAAGCGTGACATCTCCAACCCCCCCGCAAACCCAATTTTTTTGGGTTAAATCTTTCCCAGATAGTTCTATTTTCTGATTGGCTATTGTGTAGCCTCTTTTATTGATTGGCTGATAAGTGTCAGGCTCGACTAAGAACTGAGCCGCGCTTGATTCCTGCCCGGTTCCATAGAGACAGCGGTGCGGACTGATACATTTTGGGCGCTGCGGCATATTAAATGTATGATAAATAGACAAAAATACGATGTGTGACGGGAGAGCATGAGAAAAGACCCAAATGCATCAAAATTTCAACTTCCCGGCTGCAGCAAACCAAAAATGCGTCTGCTTCTGTGTCGGATTTCGCAAGTCGGCAGTTATGACGCATATTTTGAGCGACAAAACTAACTAAAATAATATATATTTAAATTAAATATTTATTTTCCAAATCGACAGGGAGCCGTAGCAGAGGGATGAAAGAGCCACTTGCGGCTCCGGAGCCGCGGGTTGCCGACCCCTGTTATAGAGTAGCAATCATTGTCGATTGTATATTTTTAAGAGAATTTAAGCAGAGATTTGACTCATTTGACACAAATGGTTCAGCCAAACGTATCTACTTAAGTCCATAAAGGCCACAAACTGATTTTTTATAGTAGGCCAGTGCTAGTCTTTTGTAATCGGGATCTCAGCACCAGGATGCTCATTTTGCCTCAGCTCTCTCTTCAGGTGGAGTGAAGACGCTTTCTGAATAAACAACCTTATTTGTCTGTGAAATATCCAGACCATAAGCATAATTAATGTGGTTGCAAATAAGCATATGATGAACGTTGATGAAGGAAAATTTGACCTGAAATGGCACTGGATATAAATCCGTACAGATTTCAGATTTGTGTTCTATGACAGTATAATTTGAGATGCTTCATTATGCAGTAATACTGAAGGACAAGTTCTGAGTTGAGTGCAAATGTTTGTTATTCCTCCTGATATCTGATTGCGGAAAAAAAAAAACGTTACTTTGCAAGAAAGCTAAAAAAAAACCCAAGATATTATGAATCTTTTTTATTTGTTCATTCGGAAATATCTATTTTCAGTCAACAATTTAACAATCGGCATCGTCTAAAAGAAGCTAAAACCTGGAAAACTTTTGGAATTCTTTTCCAACTGATATAAGGCAAGCAAAATCTCTTGGCATTTTTAAATCTCAGCTTAAAACTAATTTTTTTTTTAGCCTAGCATTTAATTGACTTATTATAATTTTACATAGTGCTTATTTTATATTCTATAGTCTATTTGTGTTGCTTTCATTTTAATCTTTATATTATTTGTGTATTTTTGTTGATTTATTTGCTTTTGTAAAGCGCTTTGAGATTTGCATTTAAAGGCGCTATAGAAAATAAAGGTTATTATTATTATTATTATTATTAAACCATCATGTCGAGCCTGCAGAGGTGTTTGGAAATGTATAGCATTCTTATCTAAGAACAAACACATTTACACATAGGAAGAAAGGGAACTCTCTTTTAGCAAATAGCTAACAACGTCCACATCTGAGACGCTAGTTTCAAATCCAAGGCTAGTTACTGTATATTTATTTGACAAATGACATTTATTTGGTAAACTAACACGGCACTGTTTACTCCGTTTTAAAGCCCACAGTCTATGAATAACTCCTCAGTTTCAGGCAAAACTAAGCAGCATGTTGTGTTTATTAGCAAGCAAATAAAATGATCGACGTGAGCATTTATTTGGCATAAGTAGCCCGTTGTGTCCGGTACCTCTAAAGTGTGCTTCCTAATGATGTTTGGTTCATGCGCACCTCCATTTCAGAATTCTCAGCTCAGATTAATAAATAATGGAAGGAAAAAAAAAAATGATAAACTCTTTTGGCCTCATTTCCAATGCAAATGAACTACAGTAATAGGTGGGGGAATACGAAAGCTTCAGTGTTATAAATTTGGTGATTATAAATGTTCTAAGTGCATCGTTATTATTCATTATTAATAAATATAATGAAGTTGATCTCGGGTTTTATAGCGAAGTATAACGACGGAATCCGTAGCGTTAAGTAAATGAACAGCGAGGTATTAATTTAAGCTAGAACGCGTTGCTACGTACAGTATTAGCATAGAACTTATATTGAATGCAAATCCATTCCACTTTAGCACATGCAGTATCTAGTCTATTTAGGGGAAAACCCGGTAAATTACAGCTTGAAGCTTTTATTTTTAAGCATCGTCTGTGTGCTGTAGGACATTATAAAGTAGTCAGAATTGTTCTCGAGGGGATTTAATGCTTGGTGGACCTGGGATTCGAACTCACAACCTTTCGATCAGGTGTGAAAAAATGCTGTGAACAAAGAATGCTTTCAAAAATGGAAGTGTTAAACATTTATTTTCACAAATGAACAAAATGCAGTGAATGAACAAAAGAGAAATCTTTATTTCAAATAAAATCAATATTTGGTGTGACCGCCCTTTTACTTCAAAACAGCAGCAACTCTTCTAGGTACACTTACACACAGTTTTTGAAGGAACTCGCGCCGGTAGGTCGTTCCAGACATCTTGGAGAACTAACCACAGATCTTCTGTGGATGTCTTTCTCACATCCTTCTGTCTCTTCATGTAATCCCAGCCACATTCGATGGTGTCGAGATCAGGGCTCTGTCGGGGTCGTGCCATCGCTTCATGCTGGTTTGAAGGCAAAAGTTAGTAACACGGAATATTGCATTGATTTAGATTTTTCTTTTGTTTGCTCACTTTGCATTTGGTAAATTGACAGAAACAAACACTCGTTATTTATATTTCTGAAAGCATTCTTTGTTTACGGCATTTTTTCACACCTGCCTAAAACTTTTGCACTATATATATATATATATATAAATATAGTTTTTATGTCAATGATATCCTAAGTCTGTAACCTAGTGACCCAGTGTTAATATATTCATCGATAGAGACTTCAAAGCACGTTTGTCCGTCGCTCTGGATAACGGCGTCTGCCAAATTACGTAAATGTAAATGTAAAAGACTTCAGAGACTCTTCTATCTTCTGCTTGCTCCTGAACACAGCAGCTAATGCGCTCGTACTCCCGTGCTGGCTTATTGTCTCATGAGATATTGTGCAATTAGGGTTGTGTATTTTTTTTAAACCGCTGTAGGCTCTTCAGATTTAGTATAACAACCTTTTCAGAGGAGAGAGAGAGAGAGAGAGAGTCAGTTTGAATCCTTTTTTTTAATTTTGTCTCCGTCAGTAAATAATAAACAAAGAACCGAACAAATGAACACAAATGTCCGCTAATTAGACAACGGCACGTACGGCACGGAATGAGAAATTCTGTGGTTCTTCCAGTAAGAAGTAAGACAAGAGCAGTGAAAATTGGTGAAAGCAACTGATAGAAAGGTTGAGACGGACATTTATACCTCCTGATGTGAACGAGGCGTAAGGGCTGGTTTGTGGAGCTCATATTACAAATGCATTTATCAAACTCAGCCTGAGCCAATCACATACTGTCAGAGAGAAGCGGCGGCGTTCTATCACCATGAGAAGTTCTGACAGGTCAAGTCTCTTCCTGTTATTGTCCCCGAATGTCTGAGTGCTCCTGTGTGTGTGTGTGTGTGTGTGTGTGTGTGTGTGTGTGTGTGTGTGTGTGTGTGTGTGTGTGTGTGTGTGTGTGTGTGTGTGTGTGTGTGTGTGTGTGTGTGTGTGTGTGTGTGTTTTTGCATGTCAGAGTGTCCGTGTCCCTCACGCTTGTTTACTCTCCTGTGTATTGATCATTACTCTGTTCGAACCGGTTCAAATCACATAAGAGAACGTGTAGGACACGAAGCCGGTAATCTCAGCGCCCTGTGACGCTCTTCTGACAGGAAAGTTTGCCTCGTATCCTCTGTCTTCTTCTGAAATTGTTCTTTGCATGCAATTGGGACAGAAAGAAAAAAAACAGAAAAGAGAGAGAAAACTCAGCAGATGGCCTCTGAATACAGTTTTTTTTGTCGTTTTGTCATTCGACAGAGGTGTTCGGAGGCTCGATGGCTGTGCAGAGAGGCCTTGAGTGTCTCTGTGTCCTGCTCCTACTGCCTGCAGCGCTCTCTTACTATTTATGTACTGATCTTTGACAGCATGCCTCAGTCTCTCTTTCTCTCTCTCTCTCACACACACACACACTTTCTCCATAGTCCCTTGTTATTCCTCACTCAGTGAAAGTCTGAGTTAGAATCAGGAGATAAAGGGTTGCTTTAAGGATACGCTGCTTTCAGGTTTCTTCCACAACGTTGCAGTTATTTCATCAAATCGAATCAATTCTTATTCCCCATACGACCATACGACTACCGATCTCAGGTACCGTAAAGAATAATAATAATAATAATAATAATAATACATTTATTAAATTCAGCCCTTCAGTCACGATGAAAATACCTGACATTTTGACTGCCTCTGTTTTCATCTGTAAATAACTTCGGTATTAAGGAACGGTGTGTTGTTGAGTCATTTTCTGACAGCAGAAAGAAAGAAAAGAAGATAGATACCGAAGGCAGACAAGTTACTCAAGCAGCTTTAGTACACCGAAACAATACGGACGGGAGCCGCAGCAATAAACCCGACGAGTTCTCATTAATATCTGGTTCACACCGAGGTCTTTGACAGACTTCAGACGTCCTCTGAACTCTACGGCGGGCTTTGATTAGACGTGGGTTTTTTTTTTCAAACCACAGATAAAGAGCTTAATGAAAAGAGGGGGGGGGGGAAATGACCGTAAATGAGCCTAATGGACATAAGGAATCAAAAAGCTCTGACTTCCTAAACTCATACATAATCATGTCCTTGGCTGTTTGCAACTTTTCCTACAAGGCCTATTTAATTTTCTGTCATGAGCTCCTATTCCGACTTGCTAGTTATCTACTTATTGTCGTGCATCTGTTTGAACCTTGATTGAATGATTTTCTCCCCCTCCGGGCAATTATTATGGAAATGTTATTCCATTTCATCTCTCTTTCTCTCCGTGTCAATTCGAATTACTCAAATCTCTCGTCTTTATTGCGGCACAGCATGACGGAGCAAGTGTTCCTGTTAGTTTTTGCGAAATCCTAATATTGGCACATGCTAACGGAATCCGACGCTCGGATATTAGAAGCGCAGAATAAAGCCGAGAACAGACCAGACTGTTTTCGAACGGACAGAAATCTGAACTGCCGTGAGAGGACAGGAGCCGAGATAAGATTCCGTTCGTACCCTCTCCGAATCGGGAGACATGATGAGAGGAATCTGTATTCCAGTGAAGAAGGACATGTTGTTGGTGTTGAGTACAGATAGAGAATAGATAGAAGGTTGTCTGGATCCCTGATATTCAGGATGTTCGACGAGCCCCGACACAGGGATGTCTCTAGCGTATGATTGTAAATTGTGTGTGTGTGTGTGTGTGTGTGTGTGTGTGTGTGTGAGTGTGTGTGTGTGTGTGTCTGTGTGTGTGTGTGTGTGTGTGTGTGTAGCATCCGTGTGTGTGGTGTGTAGCATCCATGTGTGTGGTGTGTAGCATTCGTGTGTGTGTGGCATCCGCGTGTGTGTGTGTGTGTGTGTGGTGTGTAGCATCCGTGTGTGTGGTGTATAGCATCCGTGTGTGTGGTGTGTAGCATCTGTGTGTGTGGTGTGTAGCATTCGTGTGTGTGTGGCATCCGTGTGTGTGTGTGTGTGTGTGTGTGTGTGTGTGTGTGGTGTGTAGCATCCGTGTGTGTGGTGTGTAGCATCTGTGTGTGTGTGTGGTGTGTAGCATCCATGTGTGTGTGGTGTGTAGCATCCATGTGTGTGTGTGGTGTGTGGTGTGTAGCATCTGTGTGTGTGTGTGGTGTGTAGCATCCGTGTGTGTGTGTGTGTGTGTGTGTGTGTGTGGTGTGTAGCATCCGTGTGTGTGTGTGGTGTGTAGCATCCGTGTGTGTGTGTGTGGTGTGTAGCATCCGTGTGTGTGTGTGGTGTGTAGCATCCGTGTGTGTGGTGTGTAGCATCCATGTGTGTGTGGTGTGTAGCATCCGTGTGTGTGTGTGTGGTGTGTAGCATCCGTGTGTGTGGTGTGTAGCATCCGTGTGTGTGTGGTGTGTAGCATCCGTGTGTGTGGTGTGTAGCATCCGTGTGTGTGTGGTGTGTAGCATCCGTGTGTGTGTGTGTGTGTGTGTGTGTGTGTGTGTGTGTGTGTGTGTGTGTGTGTGTGTGTGTGTGTGTTTATTTATTTATTTATTGAGTTTTTATTTTTTTGGTTTCCAACATTGCTCATTGCTTTTAATCTGCATTACATCACCAGGGGTCACCTGAAATCTAAACAGAAGACATATCCAGTGTTTGTAGAAGATGAATTAAAATAAACACTTCACCACGTGCCCTTATTGTAAAATAACAGCTTGTACGGACCTGTAACTCCGTGGACGGGCCACGTTGCCCCACTCCGTCGTGCATCATGACGACACGCTCTCGCGGTTTTATTCCTTACTTCCTGTTTGTGAAGAACCTCTGCCCTCTGCGCTTGGCTCATTATCAGTAATAAATGGAATAAAGTTCAGGTCTCATTTCTCTTTATTATTTGGGCTTGTATTAAAATCAGTGTAAGATAATTGAACACAGAGTAATGACGTCGGCTCAGAACCACTTCTAAAAGTTAACCGGGTTAGACAAACGTCGCTAATTACGCCTTTAATCGTCTCTTTCGTTCTTCCTATCGGGTTCGGTTTTCTCGGTGATCTACGCCACGCTGAAAAAGATTCATCATGTTAAAGGTACATGAGGAGTCAGTGGCGCTGTTGTGGGGTTTTTTTTAACCTCCTTCCCTCAAAACAAAAGGTTTGGTCGCTAACTCCCATCCACGCTATGCTACTAATTGATTAATGTGCAGATTTACTCTAACGTAAGAATAAAAAATGCCTTCGGCTTTACTTCTCGCCACCGACCGGTTGAGTGGAAAAGTGAACAGGACAGAAGCATATTGAGTCATAAATCATTCCAATACTGTATGCTAAATAGAGCCGGCGTCGAGGAGGCGCGAGAGCGGGTAGGCGTCTGGCCCAGATATCCGTCACTAGGCTTCATGATTGAGGCCAATTGACATGTAATTAGCTGAGAATTAATGCAGGCCTGATGATTACACCATGATTCATTTTTAAGCCATCTGTCTATTTAAAACATTGATTTGAAATCAATTTTTGGCAATGCCTCACGATAGAAATTGGCCCAGCAGCCGCCGTCCTGATTATCACCGCTGTTGTCTTATCAATTAAATTTTCACGTTCGCTTTGTTCGATGTCGTTCGGGTTTATAAGTAGGCAGTTGTTACTGGAAAGGTTTCGTTCGGAAGTCTGTAGGGTGGGACACTGAATATGTTCAATACGTGTGGGGGGGAACGGTGGCTTAGCGGTTAGCATGTTCGCCTACACCTCCAGGGTTGGGGGTTCGATTCCCACCTCCGCCTTGTGTGTGTGGAGTTTGCATGTTCTCCTCGTGCCTCGGGGGTTTCCTCCGGGTACTCCGGTTTCCTCCCCCGGTCCAAAGACATGCATGGTAGGTTGATTGGCATCTCTGGAAAATTGTCCGTAGTGTGTGAGTGTGTGAGTGAATGAGTGTGTGTGTGCCCTGTGATGGGTTGGCACTCCGTCCAGGGTGTATCCTGCCTCGATGCCCGATGACGCCTGAGATAGGCACAGGCTCCCCGTGACCCGAGAAGTTCGGATAAGCGGTAGAAAATGAATGAATGAATGAATGAATGAATGTATATTCTTCGGTAGAAAATATAACATGACTTAATGATTTGTCCAAGAAACTTTCTTCTTATTGTCCTCAGTCAGGATCAGTTTCTTCTGTTTTATCTTATTTATATATATATATATTCTGATATAAACACGTAGCACTGTAGATCGCTGGGCTACACGTACAGTAATCATTGCCATTCACACGTTGCTGCTCCATTATGGGCAGGATTAGTATTTTACCTGCTCGTATACATTCATTACCCCGTGCACATACAGTGTTTAGTGTGTGTGGTGTGTGTGTGTGTGTGTGTGTGTGTGTGTGTGTGTGTGTGTGTGGGTGTGTTCCACGTTGTATTCTCAGCTCTGAACAATAACTGCTGATGGATTAGCTCACAGCTTTGTCCAGACATCCTAGGTTCACCGCGATCCCGAGCAGTCTTGGCTAATCGCTCTCCTAATAGATCATTCTGCTGCGTGCCTTTTGTTTGTCCCTGTCATCGTTATTGGCGTCAAAGCGAGCCTCCTTGGTGTGTTTATGCCCTGTTGTTAGAATCAATAAGAAGCAAATTATCCTATTCAGTGTTAGTTTACAGCACTGTAGGGAGCTTTACTAGTAAATATACCGCATCACATCGTATGTCATGTATGATACTGGAGCTGGGGTAAAAGTAGTGAATACCAGAGTCACCTTTTTTTAACCCTCTAATTTTCTCCTCAGTCTAAAAGGAGCGTCAGTGAGTTTAGAGCTCGAAAGGTTTTAGTGCGGCGCCGCGGAAAAAGGCTCACGGAGCGAACGAATACGAGTGTGTTATTTTGGATAAACAGCTTACGTGTCCTAAACTGATGCAAATAGTAGATATTAGAAAATATCACAGGCAAATATATTTACTCTCTCTCTCTCTTTCAAAAAAAGAAAGAAAAAGACAAAGAAAGCCACGCCCACTTGTGGTTTGAACCTGGATACAGAAACAGATATTTGTGAAAACAGGTATAGAGAGTGGCATTGCGTTACAGTGAGTGTGTGTGTGTGTGTGTGTGTGTGTGTGTGTGTGTGTGTGTGTGTGTGTGTGTGTGTGTGTGTGTGTGTGTGTGTGTGTGTGTGTGTGTGTGTGTGTGTGTGTGTGTGTGTGACTGAGTGAGTGAGCGCGTGTGTGTGTGTGTGTTTGTGTTGGACAACCAATCAGAAGGTTACGAGTTTGAATCCCTGTATGTGTGTTTGTGGTGTTGGACAACCAATCAGAAGGTTACGAGATTGAATCCCTGTATGTGTGTTTGTGGTGTTGGACTACCAATCAGAAGGTTGTGAGTTTGAATCCCTGTATGTGTGTGTCAGTGTGTGTCCTTGTGTGGCTGTGTATGTGAGAGTGTGTTTGTTTGTGTGTGGTGCTGGACTACTAATCAGAAGGTTGTGAGTTTGTGTGTGTTGTTTGTTTGTGTGTGGTGTTGGACTACTAATCAGAAGGTTGTGAGTTTGTGTGTGTGCTGTTGGACTACTAATCAGAAGGTTGTGAGTTTGTATGTGGTGTTGGACTACTAATCAGAAGGTTGTGAGTTTGTGTGTGGTGTTTGTTTGTGTGTGGTGTTGGACTACTAATCAGAAGGTTGTGAGTTTGTGTGTGTGTTGTTTGTTTGTGTGTGGTGTTGGACTACTAATCAGAAGGTTGTGAGTTTGTGTGTGTGGTGTTGGACTACTAATCAGAAGGTTGTGAGTTTGTGTGTGGTGTTGGTCTACTAATCAGAAGGTTGTGAGTTTGTGTGTGTGTTGTTTGTTTGTGTGTGGTGTTGGACTACTAATCAGAAGGTTGTGAGTTTGTGTGTGTGTGTGTTGTTTGTTTGTGTGTGGTGTTGGACTACTGATCAGAAGGTTATGAGTTTGTGTGTGTGGTGTTGGACTACTAATCAGAAGGTTATGAGTTTGTGTGTGTGGTGTTGGACTACTGATCAGAAGGTTATGAGTTTGTGTGTGTGGTGTTGGACTACTAATCAGAAGGTTATGAGTTTGTGTGTGTGGTGTTGAACTACTAATCAGAAGGTTGTGAGTTTGTGTGTGTGGTGTTGGACTACTAATCAGAAGGTTATGAGTTTGTGTGTGGTGTTGGACTACTAATCAGAAGGTTATGAGTTTGTGTGTGTGGTGTTGGACTACTAATCAGAAGGTTATGAGTTTGTATGTGTTGTTGAACTACTAATCAGAAGGTTATGAGTTTGTGTGTGTGGTGTTGGACTACTAATCAGAAGGTTGTGAGTTTGTGGGCTCCTGAGCAAGGCCCTTAATCCTTAATTGCTCAGCTGTATAAAAATGAGATTAAAAATATAAGTTGCTCTGTAGAAGGGAGTCTGACAAATGGCGTTAAAGTAAACGTAATGTAACTCGAACCAGGATTCAAGGTTAAATTCAGCCACAACGTTAACAATCAGTGTGTGTGTGTGTGTGTGTGTGTGTGTGTGTGTGTGTGTGTGTGTGTGTGTGTGTGTGTGTGTGTGTGTGTGTGCGAGTGTTGATGTCCACCCACATCTCGCCCGTTGTCCGTTTCAGACATTTGGCTTGCACCATTGGCGCTGCTACTGAAAGCCACAGCAGGTCAGGGCAGACAGTTGCATCTGAATACCATTAACCTTTCAACTGCAATGGCAGCGGAAGCCTCCGCAGATGTCCAGCTTTTGGGTTCGAAGCAAGAGAGAGGGGGACAAAAGGCCATGCTAAGGTCATATCTTCAGCAAAACTGTTATGAAATGCTTTCAAGTCCGTATAAAGAACAGGAAATAACTGTCCTTGAGCAGCGCGGCAGCATTGCAGACAATCTGAGTTGCACTTGTAAATGTAAGATGTCTAATTATGTGTTTCTTGCAGCGTTGGCTGTCTTAAAATGGTAATGATGCTATTAAAAAAAAGGCAAGGAGCTTTTTAAACCTGGCCGTCTGTCTCTCTTCCCTCCTCCCTCTCCATTTATCTCTGTAACCATTCTTCACAAGGGCGATGCTGGTTAATGAAATCGGCGAAGGCCAACTGGGAGCTCGCTCTCGCTCGACTCTGAGTGAATTGGAAACGCTCGGCTCGGCCATATAGCAGCCGCGTGAGGGGAGCGGAGCGCAGTCAAAACAAATTAGCAGTGAAACCGGGAGTCGTAGTCAAAAGTCGAAATCTCTACTCGTGCCTTATTAGAGAACGTACAACTGTCAGTGATCTCTCCTAGAAGATCGTCCGACGTCTTTATACTCAAAGGAGATTGTTTGGAGAGAGGAAGCACTGGTTTTGTCATTTTTTTCAAGCGGGTATGCTCTTCGTATTATGGGAGTAAATAGTAGTGTGTGTGTGTGTGTGGATTTATGCCGTTATTATGCCAGAAAGGATCCGAACACACAGCCATCACAAATAACAGACATTTCTGAAAGGAAACAGGTTTGTAAATAGGACAATGACGAAATGACTCCACTTCCTGCAGGGGAGTTGTTTGTAAGATTCGGTGTCGAATCAATTTCTCAGGCAAACACACTCGAGTTTACCTCGAACACTAGGGTTATTTGTATCCCGAATGAACCGCCTGAGAGGTCCGAGGTTCAACCAGAAACCAGAGGTTTGCTATTTTCGCTCTGCTTCACCTTCAGCGTGTTTGTTTAAATGATACAGTGTCATGTCGAACGTCTGTCAAAGCGAAGCACGTCTGCTTCTCGACCCCTCCGTAAGCGTCGTGTGTTCAAAAGCTTACAGTACGACGAAGGACAAAACAACAACCGCATTATCAAAAAAACATTCCCACACTCAAGCGATAATGAATCGTCTGGAGACCGAGACTCGTAACACCTGACGATCTCAGGAGACCGACCGACCCTGTTGTCTGGGTGCGACGGACGGCGGACGTCAATCATGATGATGCTTGTCAGTCATCGTTAGCTCACATATAAAGAAGCGGTAGTTAGCGTTCTCCTTCAAGTGCATTACGCTGCCCTCTGAGTTCACGTGTCTCAGAGGAAGCTCGTGTTCACCTTCACTACTCCCGAAGTATACAGTAGTGGTTAGAATTGACTCGATAAAACTACGCCACACTTGACGCTTGTTTAAATTCATCCATTACGGAAATAAAATACGACATTTTCTGAGCTTCCTTATCTTACGTCAAGGCACTGACACTAGAGACTCCTTCTCTAAACAGTAACTAACTATTACTAACTAATCTACCAACAGAACACCAGCATATTAATGTACAGTACCGTATACAGTGATCCCTCATTTATCGCGGTTAATGAGGAGCGGAACCCCTCGCAATAGGTGAAAATCCGCGAAGTAGGATCGGCCCTAAGTTTGACCTTTTCACTGATGGTCATCATCTTCCTTTTCCTCTTGGGCTCATTAGAGGAATCTTTCGCAGGGGCACGGCGCTTAGGAGGCATCGTAAGGGCTTAACGAAAAGTTAATTTCGAACACAATAAGCGAGACACAGCTGACAGCGTGAACGAGAGTGGCGAGATACAACAAGGGAAGAAGCTGGGAGAGGATGCGATGATGCGCAGCCAATCAGCTCAGATCTCGCACCGGGAACCAATCACGTGCCTTGTCTGATTGCCCGTGGGTATGTACGAAGCCTCTGAGAGAGTTTCTCTCTTTGTCTGGCATCCTGGGAAACCGTATTTTATTTATATTTCGATGAATATTTTTGAAAAATCAGCGATGCACCGAGGCCGCGAAACTTGAACCGCGAAACTTGAACCGCGAAGTGGCGAGAGATTACTGTATTAGTTGCCTTGTCTTTTTTTTTTTTTTTTTATTACTCCTAAATATCACTTTTTTTTAAATGCTTTCAGAATCGACTTACTGTACACAGAAATCCCTTTGTAAGTTTCAAATTCTAAAAATATCAGGAAATTAATCTGAACCTGTGGCGACCAACCGCCGCCGTCGCTTCATCGCTAGGTTGTTAAAGAAAATAGTCCAACACGTCTTTTCATCCCAGCTATGATAATATAAGATTTCACCGGTAATAGTCTATTATCATATCCAGGTTTTTAGTTGAAATGTGTGAGATTTTAAGATGAGGGGCATGGTTTCATGGGTGATCGTGTAATACTGCACCATTCGCTTTTTATCTCATCGTTACGAGCTCGGAGACAGAAGAGAGACGTCAGACACACCCCGCAGCTGAGGCACATGTTCTCAGGTGCGCTGCTTTTGCCCAGGTTCTCAGTAAATGACCCTCTTCCTGATCTAAAGCCTAAAACCCCCAAAGAGCATTGCATTCTGGGTTATGAAGGTACTGCATATTCTTCCCTAATTGCCATCACCTGCATACAGGAAAAGGGCCCAGAGGTTTCTATCTGGGACACGCTCCCATGCGTCGGAGACGTACCGGTCTAAAAAGTCTCCAAAGTTTAAAGGGTTTGGAATTCAAAGTTTAAAGGCAACTGGGAAATTTCTCCAGTGTTTGAACACCGTGTATAATTCAGGATGTCATGCGACTGAAAAATTAAAGATTAAACCACAGATGCAGCCACCTGACCGACTGCTGTGAGACTTTTAGAGACGCTTTTACACGTTTTTTTTTTTCCTTTTTCTTTTTCCGCATCAACCACCAGCGCACATTTTGCATGTAATCCTATGGGAAGCAGTCAGTGTGTGTGTTTTTTTCAACATTTTTCAGTGCTCTTTACATCTTGATCAGTCTGAGAGCGAGCGAGAAAAATAAACATGGTGGACTAAAGAATGAATCCTTTTAGTGAGTGAATAGATTGGGACTTATAATATTAATGAGTTAATATTAAGGAGTGTCTATCTATCTATCTATCTATCTATCTATCTATCTATCTATCTATCTATCTATCTATCTATCAATCTATCTATCTATCTATCTATCTATCTATCTATCTATCTATCTATCTATCTATCTATCTATCTATCTATCTATCTATCTATCTATCTATCAATAATCTATCTATCTATCTATCTATCTATCTATCTATCTATCTATCTATCTATCTATCTATCTATCTATCTGTCTGTCTGTCTGTCTGTCTGTCTGTCTGTCTGTCTGTCTACATACCTGACTCCAAACTCCCACCATCATCTGTGGTACACCTTTTTATATTCTATCTATCTATCTATCTATCTATCTATCTATCTATCTATCTATCTATCTATCTATCTATCTATCTATCTATCTATCTATCTATCTATCTATCTATCTATCTATCTATCTATCTATCTTTCTTTGTTTGTTTGTTTGTTTGTCCATCTGTCTGTCTGTCATCAAACTACCATCATCCTTAGAAGTACACCATTTTTTTGTCTGTCTGTCTACCTGTGTGTCTTTGTCTGTCTACCTTCTTTGCTTTGTCTCTCCATCTTTCTTTCCTTCATTAATTTTTTTGCTTTTTTCTTGGGAAACAAGGGGCGATGGGGCAACAGAGGGATGGATGTGCCTCTTGCTCAGTAGAGTGTGTCTGTAAGCTGTGCTGTGCTGTGCTGTGCTGAGCTGATCAGAGGAGTGAGGTGTGTGTGTGTGTGTGTGTGTGTGTGTGTGTGTGTGTGTGTGTGTGTGTGTGTGTGTGTGTGTGTGTGTGTGTGTGTGTGTGTGTGTGTGTGTGTGTGTGTGTGAGGAACAGTGTTTAACTCCCATTACTCTGGCATGTGGTGACCAACTCTCACCTTCACCCAAAGCTGAATTATTCACCTGCATCCCTCACAGCCCCCATCAGCTGCTTCCCTTCACTCTGTTGCATTTAAACACCATCTACTGTCTTTACATTTAACACTTCCTAGTGCTAGAAATATTGAAATTATTTAAAAAAATGCTGTGATAGCAGTAAAGCTCTTCTGTCTGTGTGTTAAAGAGTAAAGCACAGTAGCGTATATTTCACCAAACCGAATCAGAGCAGCAGAGGAAGACTGGGCGTTACTTAATGCTGCAGAAGAGTGTGTTGGTGGAGGAGGAACGTGCTCTCCATCCTGAACGATACGCCGGCGATGTTTTGATAGCGAGGCGCTCTGTGACTTTTGTCATTATCCACGGCTCCCAATCGATTCAGCTCGGTCCTGTCTGTGAGGAGAAACTTGACTTTTACTCATAATTAAAGCAATTTAGATGCAAATCAGGGCACATTCCTGTGGCATATTGTGTTATGAGGCCTTCCACGCTCGCACAAGCACCAGTGTGTTATTACTGGTCTTATCAGGAGACGGACACACACATACACACACATACACATACACATAAACGTATACATCCATAATTTCTCCTCGCATGCCTTCATACAGCCAGATACATACGGGGTTCCTTTCGCAGCCCAATCATCCCGATTAGCTGCATTCATAAAGGCTGAAGGCTTGTACTTGTACTTTATAATCCACATTCATTATTGAACTGCGTGCATGCTACTGTACATAGCAAGGATGTATCCATGTCAGTGGATGCCATTAAAACCCATTATCCTGTCAAGAGCAATCCATGTCATCCAGGTCTTCACATGCATGAAGAAGTAGCACTCACCTGCGTCTTACGCTCGTATCTCAGACTTCAAGGAAATTCAATTTTAAACACCACTTACGCTGAAAGTATTAACTGGAATGTCATATCTTGAATTATGCACCCAGTAAGACCAGGGTGATTAAAAAAAAACGGCGTTATTAACCTCTCTTCGTCTTATAAGAGCTCGTTTTTAACATGTCCGTAAAATCAAATATTAATGCACTTTTAGAAGCGGCATGCGGGGACGGGGGGACGGGACGACAAAAATCATTCCGTCAACCACTTTCACCTCTATACCACTTCAAAATGGAGACATTTGCATCTGTCAGCATTTCCACGGACACTTTCTAATTATTATCTATATCATTTTCCAGGTAATATACTTGGCAACGTAGAGCCTGTCCTCCTCCTCCTGTGTTTACCCTCCGCTTTTAAAGATTCATTCTCATTTCTGCATGTCACTCCTGCAGGTGTGGGTGGGAGAGAGAGAGAGAGAGAGAGAGAGAGAGAGAGAGAGAGAGAGAGAGAGATTACATTACGGAGGGAGAGGTGGGTGGGCCGTGAAGTTTCAGGCTGGGTACGTGTTTGTTTTTTTGGCTTCCCATCTATTTACGGCACACACATCATTAGGAGGATCCAACAGCAAGACAATACACAGGAAACGAGTCATTACCAGCTAGGTGGAGATCAATTATTGCCTCTTTTTCAGCTCATTGTGCAGATTCTAATTAAGCAAGCGGTATCGGAGGGAGGGAACAGCGTCGCCGACTCCTTCTGGGACACATTTATCACCAGCTCTAATATTTGTTTAAAAGTTTTGGCACGTCATTTCGGTGTAATTGATAACCAGAGGCTATGAAATACGCTTTATCAAACACTCGTGCATCCAGGGAAGATTTAGAAGCATGCGATAAACGCTAGAAACGCCGAACGACCCGAAGACGTATCCGGAGCTGTTTATTACGAGTGTTTACTTGGAGAATGGAGAGACTGAACCTTGATCGGTTCAGATTATTCAAATGACCCGCATGTAGTTCATACTGTACCTCCGAGTGTCCGAAGCAGCTTTCGCTAACATCAAGGTCACAACTTCTGAACATAATCAATCATCTTTAAGCACTGGGATTGAAAATGCAATCTGAAATAGCAGTACAATGATATAATGGGTTGGAAAATAAAAAAAAAAGGAAAATAAAAAAGACTTAAAGGGAAGTATGTATAAGAAGACAGTGAGTCTGGGTTCTTGCTGCATACACGGTGTGATTATGACAGTAGACGCCCAGTTGGAATAACACTTGATCCAGCACGTCCATTTATATATTTATATATACACACACACACACACTCTCACTGGCCACTCTATTAGGTACACCTGTCCAACTGCTCGTTAACGCAAATTTCTAATCAGCCAATCACATGGCAGCAACTCAATGCATTTAGGCCTGTAGACATGGTCAAGACGATCTGCTGCAGTTCAAACCGAGCATCAGAATAGCGAAGAAAGGTCATTTTAAGTGACTGTGGCATTGAATGTGAATGTGAAAGTTGAATGTGACATGGTTGTTGGTGCCAGACGGGCTGGTCTGAGTATTTCAGAAACTGAGTATCGTTGCTGACCATGTCCATCCCTTTATGACCACAGTCTACCCATCTTCTGATGACACGCCATGTCATAAAGCGCGAATCATCTCAGACTGGTTTATTTAACCACAGCCTCCACAGTCACCAGATCTCAGTCCAATAGAGCATCATTGGGATGTGGTGGAACGGGAGATTCGCATCATGGATGTGCAGCCGACAAGACTGCGTGATGCTATCATGTCAATATGGACCAAAATCTCGGAGGAATGTTTCCAGTACCTTGTTGAATCTATGCCACGAAGGTTTAAGGCAGTTCTGAAGGCAAAAGGGGGTCCAACCTGGTACTAGTAAAGTGTACCTAATAAAGTGGCTGGTGAGTGTGTGTGTGTGTGTGTGTGTGTGTGTGTGTGTGTGTGTGTGTGTGTGTGTGTATATATATAAATAGAATTATTATTATTATTATTATTATTATTATTAGTAGTAGTAGTAGTAGTAGTAGTAGTGTTCTTATAATAATGAATACGAGCTGTTCGCCTCTTTAAAGCCTTGTCTGACAAAAGCGATTACATGATGTGGAAAATGTAAATGTCCCATTCAGGCTGTACTAATTGTTTGATTTGCTCAAGTCAAGACCCTCCTTTTTAAAAAAAAAATGCAGCTCGGATTGTTCCAGCTCGTACCAAAGGCGTCGCTTTAGTTCAATTCCTCCATTTTCAATTACAGAACCCGCATTAGCCGCATGTGTCGGTCGCCCTCTGTCTTCTTCTGCTTTGTTAAATAGTGTGAAGAAGCCACGTGGCTAAAGGTTAATGCAGTGGTAATTATGAATGTGATTTCCCCTTGGCTGAGGAGCCGCTATGCGAAGGCGGCACTGTGATCATATCTAATGCATTAGCCTAATGACGAGATTCAGACGAGGCCATTCTCACGCTTTATTAAACCTCACGCCACTGTCATCTTCTGCGCCAATTTAGTCCTGCGACTGCGTATGCCACCGGTGAGCTAAACAGGGGCCGAGAAACCAGAGCAAACACGCAGGCACACAAGCAGAGACACACACGGGGGCTTCAGCATACCTCCATTCAACTCGCCGTCATCCTGGGAGGCATTGTTTACCGCTCTGTTCTTGTTTTTCTTGGCGAGGTGTGAAAAATCACGATCTGTGTTCACAGAAGAAGAACAAAATATACAAGGAATTCTTCAGGTTACAAAAAAAAATAAAAAATCCAGGTATAGCGTGTGCAGTTTAATAGTATACATATGCAACGATACAGTAAAAAGCTGTGAGCGAGTAGAAGAACAAAGCCAGCGTTCAGACCGGCCGATGACGACGAGGAGATAATCTGATTCTTTTGCTCGGTGACTCATCCAGCCATCAAACGATTTTAACAGAGACACAGAGGCAGGTGCTGACAGGCTGATTTAAATAAAGTCCAGGAATTATAAAGCTGGAGAGAAGAATAAAGCTGGAGAGAAGAATAAAGCTGTAAAACTATGCGCTTGTTATAGGAGAACATACTAAAGTAAAGATGCTCCATTATATAAATTCAACATACACTTGAGTTTCCCCAGGGCAAATTTCTTGAATAATTGACATTTTTTTTACATCTCTCTCTCTCTGTTTCTCTCTCTCTCTCTCTCTCTCTCTCTCTCTCTCTCTCTCTCTCTCCCTTTCACTCTCTTATTCCACATTAAATTGGTCAGATGATGGGTCGTTTACTGTAGCATCAGCACTGACAGTAACGTCATCACAAGCTTATATTAACACTCTCGTGCTAATATCGTATTGTTGCTATAGTAACAGCTACATTCAGTTTCAGGATTTTATGTGGTGGAAGTATCTGGATTTAAGAAATAAACAGGATAATGCTATTCACACTAACTATATATATATATAGCTGGATACATATATACTGTATATATATATATATATATAATATTTATACTATCTGGCACTGAACTCCAGCACATCAGCCTTCACTGGGTATTTACCTTTCTGTCAGATTTGGCACATACACTTGGATTGAAGTGTGTGTTATTTTCCTTCAGCATGTGTCTCTACCTCCTGCTCATTGACGCAGCACTATAGGAGCACGGGTCTGGATCCACACTCGTTGTGGTCATTGCATCACCAGCGTCGGTTTTGCTTCGGTGTGTCGTCGTTACGTTTTTTTGCCTCGTTTTTGACACAGAGTCACTAAAACAAAAGCAGCAATGGCTTTCCACTTTGGTTTACAAATGATGTTCGTAATTACAAAAAGAAAACAAAAGTCCTGAATCAGCGAATAAAAATGGCGCTGGCTTTAACGTCACTAATTGCACTATATAATATTTCTAGTTTAAAATATGCCAGCTCAGCTTCCAGAATTACAGGTTTTACTGTATGTCTGACTGATGCTGACATTATAAATGATCACCAGCTGCTTGTGTAAATCATTAAAATTCTGTTCAGTTCGATTCGATTTCATTTGTGTAGCGTTTTTAACGACGGACGTCGACTCGATGCGGCTTTACAGAACGTAAGAAACGTAGAACACAAAGTTTAAGATTAATATTAGACTTCTATTTAGTCTAAAAAGAGGAAGAACCTTGAGAGGAACCAGACTCAAAAGGGACACTGGAGGGTGTGGTTATAAACTGTTATAAACACCAGAGTGTTATTATAAATAATGTCCTTTATAAGGTCCGACAATTGTGTATTGATTAGGAGGTGGTTGTCCTCAAACACCACAAAACGTAGCATCACGTTTTTAACTCTTACTTTACTCTTACTCCATTTTTTTACGTTTTCCTTCATTACCCAGAATGCTACAATCAGATACACTTTCATGCTAAAGAAACAAAAATGATCATCGGGTTGGTTACTAGCCAGACTAATAAAATTCATTACTTCTCATTACTATGAATTTCAAGCACTTTGGATTCAGATGTTATTCATTCATTCATTCATTTATTTTCTACCGCTTATCCAAACTTCTCGGGTCACGGGGAGCCTGTGCCTATTTCAGGTGTAATCGGGCATCGAGGCAGGATACACCCTGGACGGAGTGCCAACACACACTCTCATTCACTCACACACACACACACACACTACGGACAATTTTCCAGAGATGCTAATCGACCTACCATGCATGTCTTTGGACCGGGGGAGGAAACCGGAGTACCCGGAGGAAACCCCCGAGGCACGAGGAGAACATGCAAACTCCACACACACACAAGGTGGAGGAGGGAATCGAACCCCCAACCCTGAAGGTGTGAGGCAAACGTGCTAACCACTAAGCCACCGTGCCCCCCATTCAGATGTTATGTTCAGCAATGTTTTTATTCGATCGCTCATGTTGACTCCTACGCTCTTGCCCACCGTAAGCACCGCCCAGATGTCGACGTACATTTTAACAGCACTTATTAAAATTCAATTAAAACCAATGAAGCGTTTAGCAATTGGTGATGGTCGAATATTCTAATAGGTTTAAACGACATATTTTATTTCAATAGTGCCAAATATGGCAACAAGCAAAAATAACTTTAGACGTCAACACGAGTGGAAAGGAACAGAGCCGGTGTCAGAATCGGGGGGGGGGGGAAGGAAGAATAATCCAGCTCACACCTTTAATGTGCGAGTCTCTCTGTGCCAGATATCACAGGTCGAGCTGATCCCAGAGTCCAGCTTCTCCCAATCTTATCTGTCAAGCTTTTAAGAAAGAGAGGAAGAGCTCACACCCGAGAGCTGACACCGCTTTAATTGTGTCAGTGATTAAAAGAACCTGGTTGTCTGGGTAGAAAGAGAAAAGGGATTAAACACAATCACAGAACAGAGAAAGATAAGGGTCAGAAAGTCGGTTCATTTTGCACCGGGAAATCTTCTGCTCACGTCCGGTCATTTCTGATGCAGAGGACGTCTGAACGCTCTTACAGTCGTATTCAGAGTCTGCAGCTTGAGTTTAAATGATTGCTGGGAAAGTTTTCCTTCAGATTCAGATGAGTCTAAAATAGATATAGGGGTTTGGATTAAACCCATTCGATTCGATGGAGCCGATGGATTGAAGTCGGCACAAGAATCCTTTACAGCCAAAACTGTACATTTGTTTTTATTTTGACACGGTGCCACATTGATGGTTTGCAGCCCTGACTTTTGTGTGTAAAACACATTTTGAGGTTTAGACTCGACTCAGTGTTAAACTTCTCTTACATTTTTAGTTCGAGAAGCTGTTTAGCTTAAGTTCATGTAGAGTGTTATTAATGTGCTGTGTATTACAATTATTTATTTCAGGAGCAGAGAAGAAAACAATGGAAAGATAATCATAATCAGAGAAGAACAGTAACAAGAGGAGAGAGAGAGCAGAGAGAGAGCAGAGTAGGCTATCGAATAGCGATGAGAGGAAGAAAGAGCAGGGATGGAGCGGAGACAGGAGATAGCACAAAAAGCCCAAAAGAAGTATAGAGATGAGATAGAGATCAAGCAGCAGTAAAAGAAGAGAGATGAAGGAAGAGACAGAGCAAAAAAACCAACGATGAGAAAGCAAGACAAAAGATAGAGAGGTGAGGAAAGGAAGAGCAGAGAGAGAGAGAGAGAGAGGAGAGGGAGAGAGAGAGAGAGAGAGAGAGAGAGAGAGAGAGAGCGAGGAGAGGGAAGAGGAAGAGAGAGAGAGAGAACAGAGAGAGAGAGAGAGAGAGAGAGGGGGAGAGGAAAGAGAAAGAGAGAGAGAGGATGAAGGGGGCGAGACGGAAAGAGACGAGAGAGAGGGGGGGGGAGAGGAAGGGAGAAAGAGAGAAGAGGAGAGAGAGAGAGAGGAGAGAGAGAGAGAGAGAGGAAAGAGAGAGAGTAGAGCAAGAGAGAGAGAGGAGAGAGAGAGAGAGAAAGATGAAGAGAGAGAGAGAGCGAAGCAGAGAGAGAGAAGAGAGATGAACTATCGCGAAAATTTTGATACGCAGTACAAGAAACCACCCACCTCAACCAACCGCTCCGATTCTCCTGTCATACACACATACTAACTTTTCCTGGCACATCAACTTAATATCCCACCGACTGATAAATCCGCATCAGTCACCAAAAAAAAACCCCAGCTGTCATTCAAAAAGCGAAGCTTCTAAAGTCCACCAGCCTGTCATGTGAGTGTAGCACTTTGCAGGACAGGCAGTAATGGTGCAGTCCTGACAGTGCTGCTCGTTCAAGCGACTCCTCTGATTGCCACTGATTGTAGAGCAGAAAGCTGTGCCGAGGTGCGAGAGCGATGAGGATCTGATAGAATGGGACCCTATAAAAAAAAAAGAAAAAGGAATGGATTAGAAGTAGAAGATATTCCCACTGCAGGACCCATCATGTGTAAATTGAGCTAGATCGTTCAAAAGAGAGACGGATACGGGCTAAATCTCCAGAAAAAGCATCACAGCACAGAGATCATTGTTAAATGTTCATGCGAGCTTCACCATGAGCACAGTCTGGACCGGGAAAGATGATTATAGTCAAACTGAGTCTGATTGGTTCTCACTGATTTATTTATTTATTTATTTATTTATTTATTTATTTATTTTAATCCAATATATACTTAAATGCATGACTCCGAAAACCTAGGAGGCTTTATTTTTTAATATTCTTTCATTTCTGATAATCATTTCGTTGTTTTTTTTTAATATTAATCTCAGTCTCACTCTGTTGTTCTTTTCCCTGTAAATCTCATCGAGTTGTAATTTAATAAAGACGTTACATTAAGAGTTATTAGTATTACATCTCTAACAATATTAACAATATTTAAGAAATCCAATTTTAGAAGAAAAAAAAAATGCAACATTTCAGCCTGTTTCAGCCTGGGGTTTGAAAACAGTGTCACAGTCGAGTCAGATCTCTCCCTCATCGCATTTGTTACTACTTCTGATTTTTGCCCATGTTCTCACTTTTCTCCAGCTTTGTCCTAGTTCACTCAGTCGCCGGGATGCAAGGCATCGTTTCTGCACCTTGTACCTTTTTGCCACTGGCCTATTTCATCAGCGGTGCCGTGTGAGCTGTGCACGTCACGTCCGTGTAAAGGGAGAGGATGATATAGTCAAGAAATGAGAAGGGAATGAAAGTCTGCTCTGTGAAAGCAACCCGTGTGTGGTCTTTATTCTGGATTTGGTTCACGCGATGATCAATTTTTGTAGCGCTAGCTGTCTGATTTGTTTCTTAGGACTATATGAACTCCTCACGCCCGCTCTGTCTCCTTGGCCTCTCTCCCTGGGCGGCGTAGCGAGCCCACCGGTCCTGCCCCTGCACTCACCCACACAGAGGACTGAGCGAGGGAACAGCAGAGAGGCACATAGCACTGTAACCTCGGGCATTAGGAACTCGTCTGTCCTGTCTCTGCTTTTTATAAAGTAGGGCACCTCCATCCATGTCAGCCTGACAAGTGGGAATCGCTAATGCACTCCACAAAGCCCCCAAAAAAAAACTCTCAATGACACCTGCACCAATCACTAACACACATTAGTCTTACTCAGGAATGACGCCTGTATGGTGGTTAGATCGGTGTTATTCCTCCAAATTACCTTCAGCAACACCGGCCGTCGGGGAGCAGACGATAATCTGCACAGACGTAAAATAACAGCGCGTACACCAAAAATCTGATTTGCACCAGTTTTAAAGTGATTCCAGAATAATAATAAATATCGGTGTATATTTATGTAAAATTCTATAAAAAAAAAAAAAGTTATGATAACGTACAATAAACTGTTCTACAAACGGTTGTTCTACATGGAGTAATTAATAATCTGTGTTTTATTAGTTTTAACCGTCTTAATGTTAAACCGTAAGTTTCTACGTAACAGAACAGAACAGAACGGGGGGTGGGGGAGGGGGAGCAGAAGCCTTTATTATCACCACATGTACACTACAGCACATACCCCAACTGAGGAGGTTGGGGTCAGAGTGCAGGGGCAGCTATGATACAGCACCCCTGGAGCAGGAAGGGTTGAGGGCCTTGCTCAAGGGCCCAGCAGTGGCAGCTTGGCTGTGCGGACGATCCTCCGATCAACAACCCAGAGCCTCAACCCAGAGCCACTACTGCCCCACACATCGAGTGACTGCTTGAATTTATGATTTTAAGAGCTGTATAAAGTGCAGTGGTTGCTGGAATCAGAAGCTTAGCGGTTCAACCCCCTGCACTGCAGAGCTGCCACCGTTGGCCCCTTGAACGATGGACAGGGGACGGAAGATGTGGCAGCTTAGTGCTTAAGGTGTTGGACTGCTGAAGAGAAGGCTGTGAGTTCAAATCCCAGGTCCACAAAGCTGCCACTGCTGGACCCCTGAGCGAGGTCCTTAACAAGACCCTCAATTAAAAAAAAGTCATGGATAAAGACGTCTTCCAAATGGCGTAAATGTACGATGTTATGTAATGTACAATGAAGAAAGCCCTTAATCCTCTCTGCTCCAGGGTTCCTAACAAGCTACAACATTCTGTACGTACATGAGAATTTCTCTGTGCTGTAAAAATAAAGCCCTCTTCTTAAAAGCTAAACAGGTCGTTATGTTGTACACTTATAATATCTCCCTCGTATCAGTATCAGTAATATTCCTACAGTCCACATGGAAAGTCAAACCTTTACTGGGAATCAATGTGTCTCTTATTCTAAGGTCTGAGATGGATGACTGCTTTGTTTAACATTGAGCTTGAACTCATTTAATAATCCTAGTATAAAGTATTCACACATTAATGTGAGGCTGTTGTGAGGAAAATACAAGATGCTAATCATTCCCAAACCTCTCCAGACCTTTAGAGGAGTTTAGCACCATTCATTATCCTGGTCTGTCATGGTTTCTGTTGCTATCGGAGAGAGAGAGAGAGGAGAGAGAGAAGAGAGAGAGAGGAAGAGAGAGAAAGATAGAGAGAAGAGAGAGAGAGAGAAAAAAACAAGAGAGAGAGATAGAGAGAGAGAGAGAGAGCGAGATGATAAAAAGTCGAATGAGAGAGAGAGAGAGAGAGAGAGAGAGAGAGAGAGAGAGAGAGAGAGAAAAAAATAGATAGAGAGAGAGAGAGACAGAGACAGATAGACGAGAGAGAGAGAGAGAGACGAGAAAACCAAGAGAGAGAAAAAAAGACGAGAGAGATACGAGAGAGCAGATGAGGAGAGAGAGAGAGAGAGAACAAGAGAGAGAGAGAGAGAGAGAGAGAGAGAGAGAGA